>NW_010513188.1:15209-23211 GCF_000687285.1 Phaethon lepturus
TTCAATAGTTAGAGAGAACAACAAGCTATCCAAGCCAACCTAAAGCCAAACACTGCATGAAACCTTTCTCCTGCAGCGATGAACCTCACTCCCAGCTGCTCTTCAGGCTGGTACGCAAAGGAAAGCGTGCAGGAAGCAACGCTTTCACCCCAACCCCACATGCTTCCAGCAAAGGTAAGACACAACGTGATACCTTGCAGTTCTTCTGCACTGCGAAAACCCTTTCTCTGCCACTGACAAAGACCTGTTTCATCTCTGGCTCAAGAGCTCTGTCTGCATGAAATAATTCATACGTACCAGCACAGGTACATAGAAAACACTGAAATCTTAAAATTTTCAAAACTATTATCCATCTTTACCAATGTGTTCCCCATTTGCCAAGTATCCTACACCTCAAATGGAGGTGTATTGTGCTAAGAGTCAGTCTTCTCCTGCCACTTTGGGAACCTACCAGCGCAAGCGTTGACCGTTCCTCTTGCCAATAACATTGGGTAGATTCCTACTTCTTTCAGCGATTCATGATCTTTGTATTGAATCATGAACCTTAATTGCCAACAGTGTTGTCTGGCCTATTTAACCAGCCTTCATAAGACACCAACACTTTTACCAGACTAACCAGTGAAACACAGCCTGGTACGTGCTGCTCTGGGAGGAAATAACAGGCTAACCGAAACCTGGATCGATATGCAAATTCTGACCCCAGATCAGCAAAGCAGACCTGAAAAGCCTGGCCTCCAGAGGAAAACACCAGCTGGAACATGGAAATCTAAGTGGAAATTCCTGCTCCACCCCAGCTCCTGCATGATTTCGAAAAATACATTTGGCCCATGGACGTTTTCCCCAAATAGCACCTAGGTATCTACTAGAGCTTTCAGGCAAGCTTAAGTAGGATGCTCACTCCCAAAGCCAGTGGCAAGGAAACACAAAACCTCCTTAGACATTTCTAAATTCACCCGAGTATCAATCTGCATAACTATCTGAATATAGCTAGTCCTTAGTTTTTCCTCTGTCTTGACTGTCTCCCATTGAAACTAAACAAAAGCTGAATTTTTTTTTTTTTTGGAGACAGACCATACCAGAAGCTCTATTGGCATAAGCCTGGCACCCATTTATTTGGCATAAACTTCATCCAGCAGATTTGTTGCCTCAAAGCCTGAAATAAACTAAAAACAAAGCTGCAGATTCAAAGCGTCACACTTCATCCTTGGAAGCCCGGGGTAGTTCTGGAGAATAGCTGTGAAAGCTACAAATGGCAATAATACATTTTTAATAAAATAGCTGGTTTAAATCATTTGCTTTTAACATCTATTTTGTAAGTCTCAGAGGAAACCAAAAGCCATTTTGTGGCAGCTTCCTCATTTTTATATATTATGAAGAATCTCAAAGATCACTCCAGCTATAAATACATGTTATGAATGGAGTTTGGTATGGAGGACAAGAGCAGTAAAATAATGCCTGGGGGAATGAAAAATTTACTGAGGCTTTGATATAACACTGACAGGCAGAGGCTGAGTGCATTATTTCAGCATCAAGGTAACTTTTCTGTCCCAAGGACAATATTTTACACAGCAATTGCTTGAAAAAACAACCAATATTTCTTTTATTATACTTGTCTGTATTTTTTCCCCGCACCCACACATTGAAATTGCTATAAATCTTATTTGCTCAGGGCAACGTTACCCATTTCATTTATTTGGGTGACACGCTTCTGAGCGCATGCTATTTTTCTCCCTCCCTCCCCACACACACTATTTCCTAATTTCATAGAAAACCGTGCATATTAGGTTGTTTTCTTTCGGAGAAAAATCAGGAGCTCTCAGCACAGCTGTAATGATCCCGACGCCCAGAGAGAAGAGCAGTACAGCACACTAAAATCAACACCCCCCCGAACCGCAGTCGCGAACCCCGCACGCGACGCGGGTCCTCGCTTCCTCCCCGGGCCGCTTCCACACGGGAAGGCTTTTCCTAGCTTTGAGCATTTAGCCAACTATAACCCCGTTTTCCCCGTTTGCCTCGCGCGAACGCTGAAGCACGCAGAAGTGACGGAGACGTAGCAGGTCTAAGGGACACTTGCAGAGCTACAGGTTTCTCTGAGAAATGGCTGACAGGCTAGCTGGGGAGAGACTAAGCTACACAGGCAGCGACAGAGCCAATTACTGCAGCGCGTTACTGTGCTGGCAGGGAGCAGCAGCACTGGAGAGTTTCTATTTGCCAAGCTTTGGCAGAATTCTGACTGAAGGTCAAGCTCCCTTGACGAGGTTTTGCAAAGTTGCCGCATCTTGAATTTTAGTCCCTAGTTCATTATGCTGTTAGTTTTCAGCCAGACCAATTCCTGTAAGTCCTGGAGAAGTGCAGCTCGTTAAGACACCTCTGAAGAGCCCCTTTGCCTAGGAAAGGTGCTTTAATACATGCATCACTGTGGCATCTAGAGATGGAGTCAGAGACCCGAAACTGGTATATGAAATGCCCAGAGAAACGGGCGTAAAGAGCCTATACAGGCAAGTCCAACACAAGGTGGGTGGAGGGCACGTGCTGAGCTACAGCATCATTACCACCACCTTAGCATCTGCATGGCTACTACTTCTACTTTCATAGAATCATTAAGGTTGGAAAAGACCTTTAAGATCAAGTCTAATCATCAACCCAACACCACCATGCCCACTACACCATGTCCTGAAGTGCCACGTCTACAAGTCTTTTCAACACTTGCAGTGATGGCGACTCCACCACCGCCCTGTGGACAGCCTGTTCCAATGTCTGGCCACTCTTTTAGTAAAGAAGTTTTCCCTAATATCCAGCCTAAACCTCCCCTGGCACAACCTGAGGCCATTTCCTCTCATCCTACTCTGGAACGCAATCAACGCAGCGCTTTTCCTCCTGACAAAGTGCTGCATTTCCATCATCTACATGTCTTTTCTAGTTTCATCACCTGCATGGTAATGCCTGTCTGTCCAGGCAGAAGTGATAGCAACCCTGGTAACTGTCACCGAAACATTCCCGCTTCAACCCAGGATGAAAATCCCACACTGTGCGCTATTGCTTGCAATGGCACTGTAGCCAATAAAACAAATTGGGCCAAGGAAGATTGATTGCTTGCTTTGATGAAATTGCAACAAACAGCAGCTGAAGGGAACGCAGGAGACGCAATTTCTCTACTTGCATCAAACATCCACTACAGCGCCTCACAAAAATCACCAAAATGTTTGAATCAAATTGGTTTGGACAGAAGCACTGTCAGATGGTTTGAAAGTTAACTGGAAATCATAAGCTGAGAGCAATGTTGGGCAGCAGCACTTTGAACAAGACAGACATTTATAAGTGTGCTTCCACAGAGATTAACATTAGACTCTGTTTTACATAACATTTCTACTGAAGCATCTGGAAGAGCAAATAAGTAGCACATTAAATTTGTGAATAGTAATTGCATAGAACAAAGAGGAGCTGGTTGGAATTGAAAGTATGACCATGTAACCACTTGCAACGCAGAAAACCCATTTTTACTGGTATGAAAACATCACAGCAAGAAAAATAGTGGTAAAGCCATAAAAGCAAGAGAGATGCCTGGCCATTTGGCCAGCAGAGTAGCAGAACCATGACTTAAGGTCATCTGTTTTCCAAACAAGTTGCTATTCTCCTGAGCAAAGTAGGTAAGATCACAGGGGACATGACAGCTATTCATGAAACGTACCATCATTTGGTAAGAGCTGGCCATCTGAAGACTAGCCAGATCTCAGTAAAGCCAAAAAAGTTTTAAAGAAAGGTCCCTATATTTATTACCTCCTGGGAGGTTTTCCTCGTTAAATTAGCAAGTGATCATCTCTGAGCAGCAAGGAAGGTGGGATTCAATAAAAGCTGACAGTTGCAAATGCTAGCAAGAAATAGATGGTCCTGCTCTCAGTCAGGCAGACAAGGCTATGGATTTCAGTCTTTTCATTTGAAAATACTAACCCCTTTACTTTTGCATTGTATTAATCTGGAAATAAGGTTTCCGTAATACAATACGGTCTAGACATCACACCCAGGCCGACTTTACTGCTAATTCACCTGTCAAGTCTGTAGCAGAAATACACAAATTTTCCTTTAATTTCTGTCTGTTGTCAACACACCTCAGGTCTCACACATAGCAGAGGAATCCTCGTTAACAGCCCACGATCGCTTTTGCGCAGCCAGTCTCACAGCCGATGAAATTGCACGTGGCTTATCTAGCAACTTAGGGTCCCAATTCCCTTTATCAACTATAAAGAAACACTCCACGCTATAAAATAACAAGCCTTACTGCTACTCTTCAGTAGCACCTACAAGCTCTCAGATGTACGAAGTAAAGAGATTCCTATCCCCTGCTGCAGTGTAAGGGTCCAAGCACGCCAAGATGCTCTGCAACCGCCCCAGGTCTGCTCTGACCTGGCATCAGGGTACAACCGCTGGGAAGAGCCACAGGAGAGGTCTTGCCTGGTGCCTCTCACCCGTGGTTCCAGAGGGGTCTGTAAGCTCAGGGAGGTCACTGCTCTGCCTGGCTCAGCATCACCCCCAGCACCCCAGCACTCAGCTCGCCTGCCCTTGGCGCTGCCTGACATCCGACTTGCTTGCCCAGCGCCGGGGTAGGGCGCCTGGCATTCACCGTTAATGTTTTGCATGAACAGGAGCGAAGCAACCGCTGCTCGTTTGTAGTTAAAGTGCATTATTGCCGATACAAACTATTCCCAAACCTCGCTCTGTAACCAACACTTTCCCTAGGCCCGTCATTAGCGGTTGAACTTGGGCAGGAGACAGTCAAGGCAACAAGTCAAAACAACAAGAGCTATGGTGGATATTCCCGCGGATATTCCGGGCAGGCTGCCTGCCTCCCACGCGTCCCACGGGTGCTGCACACACACAAAGCAGCAGCCTAGTGACGCTCTACTCCCACACGCACGAAGGCTGGACGCGCTGAGAATCTGCTGCTCCCGAAGCCACAAAACGCACAGATGAACTCCAGAGGCTGCTCTCCGACACATAGCAATGTCAGTTATGGTTGTGCGGCTCATAAGTAGCACCTTCGTTGCAACACTTCATTTTTTTTATTTATTTTTTTTTTAAATAGGAGGGAATGGGGGATGTTGGCCAACAGGAGAGGAAATGCATCCAGGCACACTACACACAACATGGTGAAACTTGTAAGTCATCAGCTACTACCCTAATCCTATAAACACAGCGTAACTGGCTTAAGTTAAAAACACCAATCTTGTGATCAACGGCACCAAGTCCAACTGGTGCCACTAGTAACACCCCTCAGAGACAGATATTAGAGTCAAAGCTATTTAAAGTCTTTCTTAAATGACCTAGACAACATTCTCTGCAAGCTTGCAGACATCACTAAATTGAGGCCAGTGTTTTAAGTTCTGATTAGGTATTTGCAGGATTTTCTTTTTTTTAGCTGTGCAGGTGATCAAACACCAAAACAGGGGCCAGGTGGGTGGAGAAGCTTTATCCTTGAAGATATTTAAAACTCAACTAGACAAAACTTGGAGCAGCCTGATCCAAGCTGGCCCAGCTTTGAGCAGGGCATATCTGAACGGACAGCCCCCAGAGGTTCTTCCCAACATAAGTTATTTCACAACAGCATTAATTAACATATCAACAGCGGGGCCTCTGCTGTTGTATACCCTCTATGCAGTATTACTAGAACGGGTTATGGAAACCTGAACAGCCGGAGCAACATCTGACTTCAAGTTTCTTTTTTGTTAAAAGTATTTATCTTCTGACACAAGCTAAATTAGATTTTACTCAATATTAAACTGCAACAGGCAGACTCACTAGTAAGTACAGAAGCTTCCTCACATCACGTTGCCTCTCTTTGATGGCGACTGTTACAGTGACACGTTTTGAGCTCAGTAGCCACTTTCAAGGCAAATTATGCAAACTATATAGGTTGTCCTCAGAACTAGGTACAAACCTTAGGTCAGCTATTTTATAGATTAAAAAGAAAAATAACACAATAAAACCCCCGACGGCCAGCATGAGTAACTACTTATCTAACTAGAAGCACATTTTCCCCTGTGTGCTGAACGCTCTAGAGATCATCTGCCCATGGTTTTTGGAAGCAGACCCATTCTCAGCCTGCCATTCTTTGCCTACGCTAGTTCATTCCGCTGTGATAAACTGTTGCCTGTAGATGCACTGAATCTGCAGGAATGAGAAAAGGAACCTCTCCTTACAGTAATACCGCTAGAAAAGAACAAAACACAAAAACATTAATTCTAGCCATAGTGCAATAAGTAATGAAGGAATTAATAAGTTATAATTGGTTAAATTATTGATGTCTCTCATTTAGGAACCTTCTTGTTCAGCAGTAGATGTTTTCCTCCCTGAGCTATTTATGATGTGCAGGTGGAGCAGAGGTAGAGGGTGATCTATTCGCAGCTGTATTTGGGTAGCGTAGTTTTGCAACCATTCAGTATTCTATTGAAGTCTGAAAGCTGTTGACCCTGCGAGCAAATAGCAATTACAAGTTCAGTAGGATCTGGTCGTCCTAAAGCCTTGCTTTAAGGAAGCCTTCAGCTTAACATGATACCAGCTTTCAAAATAAATACAGAAGGATCTCCTTGCTTATAGAGTACGTAGCAGCATTATACAGATGAACAGCCCTAGACCTGTAAAGCATTTTTCTGGTTAGTTGGCATTTTTCTTTACAAATAATTGTGATACTAATTATTCTATTAAAGCAAATAAGTACTTGAAAAACAGTCAGGAAATTTATTCTATGTAATGGACCATTTCTCCTTAAGGATGAGGTTCTATGAACAACACAGACCATAAACCTTCCTTTCTGATAGAAAAATACCATGCTTCTCATGACATTAAAGTTTAAGCAGTTATCAGAAAAATAGGGCTCAACCAATTACAATCCCGGGTTCTTTCACCACAGTATTGAAGTGTACCAATTTGAAAGAAATGAAAGCTGCGGCCACAAAATTCCTCAGCAGAGTTTTGTAGCTCCTCAAGTTTTAGTGTCGTTTCGTCTCGTGTAGGAGCACGTAGCGTCTGAATTACGCTCCCAGGGTTCCCACGCACCCCCACAAACACTGCGGTGCACTGCAGAAAGGGAACCACAAAGGCCCCTTCACTAAACACGGAGCCTTCGATAAGGCTTTGGCCGAAAAAGAACCCGACTGCTGTAAGACACACCAGGACCAGCGTCCCGACTCCGCGTGGTGCCCGGAAGAAAAATGACACCACCGCTCCCTCCTACGTTCTTCCCGCTGCAGTTTATTAGTTACCTGTGATGTTCAGAGTTCTCTGTTGTTATGAGCCTGACTCCAGTGGTAATTAATGGGAATTCCCAAGAACACAACGGAAGCCTCTTAAGGTTGTCGTGGGAAGTGCCGAGAGCACAGAAAGCCCATTTCTCTTCCAGCTGCAGAGACGCACCTCCCCACATACCTTGAAAAGTCTCATGAACTTTTTGAACAAAAATGAAGTCTCTTTGAGCCAGCATCCCTGCTTTTTTTTTCTTCTCCGTGCTAGCCATTACCTTTCCTCCCAGCTACCATTGTTACCTGCAATACGTTTTCCACTGACACACAAAAACTGTTGACCTTGCCAGCAAATAGCAATTACAGATTCACCAGCCACGTGCCATCTTTAAGCTTCGGTATAAAGACCTATCTAACCCCAGGATCAAGCACACAGAAAGCGCCGGGGTCAGCTCCCCCTTTGCCCGAGGAAACTCAAGCACGCTGCTCTAAGGAGGACCCTCTGGCACAGGCTTCTTTGGACAACGCAGAGGAAGCAATGCTCACACTTAGACAAACAAAGGCTGATTTACTCCACGTTGAATAGTTACACAATCGCTGACCAGAGAGGAGCACAGTCCCCAAGGTATACTAGCAGAGGAAAACGACTTGGACTGCAGTCCTTCCCCCATCACATCCCCCAGATCTTTGCTATTTTATATAATTTAGGATTCCCAGCTCATCCCTCTCCCAATATCCCCAAATCCCAAAGCAAAAACATCATACTCACT
>NW_010513188.1:23242-25656 GCF_000687285.1 Phaethon lepturus
TCTCTCAGCAGCCAGCTGTTCCCCCCTCCAAAAGGGCATTTAGTCTAGCAGTCAGAGCACTCACCCAGGAGATGGATCAAATCTTCCCAAATAGAGGAAGGAAACAATACTAGTCCTCCCATAATAGCACTTCCCCCTTCTAAGGGCAGCAGAGAACCTACTCTCCTACCCAGGCCCTAACAAATTCCTCTCAGCTCAGCAATCACACTCCAGACAAGCGCAGAGAGACCTCCTTTTGAGCAGCCCAGGAAGACTGCACCCCAAATAGAGCCCAAGCCCCCCAGCACAGGTGTGATTTATCTCCCTCTGAGCCAAGCCGCAGAATTTAAGGCACCTGTGGCACTTCAGGAACAAAAACCAAGTACACCTGAAGCCATGGGCTCCTCCAGGGTTAATACAGTTATAAGGATTCTACCTTTGGACTTGCAGGTCCCAAGAGTAATAGCTTGTGCCATATCTGCCTTCTTGAAGATTTAAGCCCAAGTAAATTCAGAAAGAAGGGAATAAGCCGTTGCAAGGCACCACTGTCTCCCTTCACTGTTACGTATTATTCGTTTAGGACTTGGTGTAAATGTGGGTGAAAGCCCAGCCCCTCAAGGAATAACGACCACCAGCCTTGTCCTGTATGCAGTGACCGTGACAACTTTGTACCACCAATTTTCAGTCACAGATGATGGATTAATTACGGCTGATTTGAACCAGCTGCACTGTCAGAGTCTTTGCTCTGATCTTCGTGCTGCAATAACTTCCCATGTTACCGGATTCTTCCGGGGGTGAGGCTGTTAAAGCAGCAAAGTACTCTTTGCCTCCCTTCTGCCACACACAAAAAAAGCAATTTTCACTAATACTACAAAGGTGGGGGTTTTTTTACAATAGTAAGACGACTGACATTTCTCAGTTTCTGTCAAATGCTTGTGGGTGCACGTATCCTCATTAGTTGAGGCTTCAGAACCTGACCTAAAATTTTAAGGTCAGTAGACCAGGTGAGAAGAGAGGTTTATGCCACAAAAAAACCTCACATCTGTAGAAATTATCTGTAAGTTTCCCAGCTCTTTCTGTGCAACTTAGAGCTTGCTGCCTTCTAAGGAAAAAATTTAGTACTGTCCCCAGTCTCTATCACGCACCATAATAGCTGCCACATAAACGCATCTCACCGCTTATCCATCACGAAAAGCACATTCTGTGGAGGCTTGTGCGTCCCCAAAGCCTAAATCAAAAGCTGGCGTTGGACTTTACTCTCCAGTTCCCAGCACACACAAGCGCACGCTTGCCCGTTAATACCATTTCAGAAGAACAGCAATTGCTAGACTGCTCCGGGCTCGCTTTCCTGCAAAAGCTCCGGGGCCCCGTGAGCTGGAAGGGCAGGGGAGCAGCGTGCAGCCGCCTGGAAAGCCAGGGTCCGGGATGGATGAAGATGGCATGCCAGCTGCGGGGCCACAGGCTCTGCTCACCACCTGCACTCCCACCCCGAGCCAGGGAACCGCAGAGCACTGCCCCAGTAACCCCGTCAGCTCCGCTCCACCATCGCAGGCAGCTACTTCGCTAACTCTGCAAACGTTGCTCGCTTTCCCCTTGTCTGGGTAAGGAGAAATCCCACCCAAAGCACCAGGAATTATCTCAAGTTCAGACTTGGGTTGCAGGGACCCTGCCATCAGCACCAGATGAAAGAGACCGTCGGCCGTCTCTCCTCGTCCCGCAGCGGCCACCCCGCATGGGACACACTGCTGCTTGCGGGCGTGCTGGGTCTTTTACGTGTGCTTCCGTTTCTCACACCGGGCTTAGCACACGACAGACCATCACTGCATGACACTCCAGCCTCTCATCCAGCTGATGGCTTCTGGCCACCCAAAAATATCTGAGGTCACAAGTAGCTCTCTGCTGCGACAGCCGCGAGTTACTAGGTACAGCAACGCTGCCGGTGAACTGAGGGTCAGCAGTCAGTTCACTGGCACAAGTATTTAGAGAATGAGACCCTGGAAGGATCACGGGAATCGGGACTACTTACCAACCACTAAATTAAACTGTTTGTTGGCCTCCTTGCACAGGCTCTGATTTACGCCACACTCCGCAGGGGTACCGGCTCTGAAGCTGGCTGGGACCCGGCACGGGTGAAGCAGCTGCAGCACCACTGGTTCCAAGCGAGCGGCTTCGTTTCACCTGGTGAACGATCTCAGCAGCTTTCCTGAGCTGAACATGGGCCTAGTCAGCAGATCCCTTTACATATTCCCATCCCCACCCGTCAACAAAGCTGCCTGAGCAGATTCACTGACTTTATTTCAGTTTAAGTATTGGAGTGCATGAGTACATCACGAAAGGGCTTGGGGCCTCTATAGCCAACTCTTTCCAACCTTCCCGGTTCCTCTAGAGAAGCTTAAAAATTCTGAAGACCATAATTTATATTTGGTCTTTATTTT
>NW_010513189.1:0-377 GCF_000687285.1 Phaethon lepturus
AAAGGGAAAACTTCGATGAAGGACAAGAAAAAGCGACCGTTTTCAACTTTACTTTCTTTTTTAATTTTTTTTTTCATCTTTTTTTTTTTCTTTTTCTCCTTACAGATGAAATATTTTTCGTTTGGACCCCGCTGACACAAACAAGCCCAGGTTTTGCACCGAAACGCTGGCAATCGCCCCTTTTCATCGCGGGCCGTCGTGGTGAGCTAATTTTATCCTCCCTGCCCCCCCGCCGCCATCTCCTGGAGATTGTCCTGTTGCAGCCAGGGAATGCTAGAAAATAGCACATCACCCACTCATCCAGCCTCCTTCAAGGGAAATATTTATATTATGCCAGAGAGAGGGTTTCCATGGCAGTGATGCCTTTAGCACCGTCG
>NW_010513189.1:515-1012 GCF_000687285.1 Phaethon lepturus
CCCCCCTCCCTGCCCGGGCCCCCGCCCGCGGGTGCTCACGTCGGGTCCCTGCCTGTGCCCCCGGGATGCTCCGTACTCCACGTGTTGCTTCCCAAATGAACCCAGGGCAAACGAACGAGGCAGTTTTTGCAAACAGAAACGGTTCGGGGAATGCTTCCTCCGGCCTCCCAAGCTGGCTGGCAGCGGCTCCGGTGTCAGGGCGTCGCTCAGCAAGCGCGGAAGAGCTGCCTCCAGCCCGGGAGGCGGCTCCGGGGAGACCTCCCTGCGCCCGCTAACGCCGGAGCGATGCCAGTGCCCGCCCAGCCTCGAGCACCAGCTACTTTCAGAGGAACAAACACACAGGCCCCGTGCCTTTTTGGCAGCCCCCGAGTCCTTGCTACATGCAAAGAGCTCCGTCTTTCTCCTGAGGAGCTGCCAAAATCTGAAGCACCTGCAAGAGGCGGCCGCTGGCGTCAGAGCGCTCGCCTGCGGTGGCAAAATGCCTCCTCCGCATCGCC
>NW_010513189.1:1154-1895 GCF_000687285.1 Phaethon lepturus
ACCGGGAGGGAGCAGGGAGAGCGAAGCTTTCAGAGGAGACAGACGATGAGCTCCATGATGAAGTTGGCAGCAGTGGCCAGCGATGCAGCCTCCTCAAGCTATGGGATTGTTTTCTTCAGGTTTTGTTCTCCATTTTGCTGAAAAATATTAGTTGTCTTAATTTAGTTTAGGGCCATCCAAAATACATTCCTTCTCCCCGAGCTGCCTCCACGCCGGGGAGTCAGTTATTCACCAAGCCAGAGCTCTGCCCTCGGCACCCATGCTCAGCTCTGCAGCGCATCTCTGGCACTGCCTCCTGCCTCCCACCCACGGGCTCCTTCACGCTGCCCCATGCCTGCCCCATGGCCAAAATCAGTCAGCCACGAACTCGGACGGCTTTCCCACAGGGAAACAGCTTGCGCGGTGCTTAGTCCCTCCACGGGATCCCAAGGATGCGCCCAGCCGCGGCACCGGTGCGGGGGTAGCTTGTGTCTCCCCATCCTGCTGCCTATGCCAGGCTGCCTGCTCCTGCCTGCACCTCGAGGGTGGCAAGGTGTGTTTCGGGGTCACGACAGGTATTGCCTGACGGTGCCAGGGCATGATGCTCTCTGGGGGTTTGCAGCCATGTGTCTGCCTGAGAAAGCTTGGTCTTGTTCTGAGTTAGCCTGGCCCGAGCGTACCTTTACGCCGGAGCCCGATGCCCACCCAGCTTCAAGGGACGGTGGCTTCAGCCATCGCTGCAGGGACGCAGCAGCCGGCGGG
>NW_010513189.1:2146-2656 GCF_000687285.1 Phaethon lepturus
GGACGAAGGAAGCAGCCGGGGGGGATACGGCTGCCTGCGGTGCTCACGGGGCCCGGCCCAGGATTGCGAGCTGGCGGGCGCACTTGTGGCAACAGCAGTTTTGTCCTGCTGCTGCCAAGAAGCTCACGTGCATGTAGTGATACTCTTACTCTGTTCCCGAGGGATCTGGGGTAAAACCAGGTCCCAGAGCAGCCCCGCGCAGGCAGCATCGCAACCCTCGTCGCAGTAGCAGTCGGACACCGATTTCTTTTGGGCTGTCTGCATCGCTGGGCATGAATCGAGCGGGCGTGGAGCTCTTTGCCTCCAGCACAGGAAAGCACTCAGCTGTGTTCTTGACCTACAGCGTGTGAAAATCCCTGTTTATATTGACATGGCTTCTCGCGTCTCAAACATTGAACGCGTGGGCTTGAGGCCCGCAGGCTTCTTGCTTTGCCCAGGAGGGAGACCCTGGCACCCCGAGTGTCACGAAACGTCGCACTTGGCCCGTGCCGACCGCGGCGAGAGGCTGGG
>NW_010513190.1:0-416 GCF_000687285.1 Phaethon lepturus
AAGCGACCAGGTCCAGGAGGGATGTGGGGACAATTTCTTCCTCTCCCTGGCCCCAGAGTGTCACTGCAGACACCCAAAAATAGCCGGGAGCTGGTGTCCAGCTCCTCCCACCAGTACAACCGCCAGGCCCTCGCCACGTGTCCCCAGGAGACAGGGACCCCCCCACCCTGGCTGGGACACCCCCAGGGCATGGCTCCCCAGGGAAAGACAATTCCCATGCCCAGGGAGCCAGAGCCCCCACCCACACCCACCCGCATGGCCCTGGGTGGGTCATATACCCTGCCCCCTCTCCCCTCACCCTCCTGGGTGTCAGTGTCCCAAATCTGCAGCGCCCTGGTCCCCACACGCGCTGCCAGGCTCCCCCCGAGGCAGCGGAACCCGGAGCTGTGGGGGTTCACAGGTATGGCTCGCCGGCG
>NW_010513190.1:451-1785 GCF_000687285.1 Phaethon lepturus
ATGGACACCCATCCTGACAGACACCCACCACGCACATGGGTACCAACGCACACGAGCACCCACACACATGAACTCACATGCACACAGCTGCCCACGCACATGGACACCCACCCACATGCATGGACACCCACCCCCCAGACACTCCTGCACACAGACACCCATGCGCACGGACACCCACCCACAGGAGCACCCAAGCACGTGGACAGCCATGCCCATGGGGACACACACACACAGACACATGGAGAAGCTCCCATGCACGTGGACACCCACGCTCACAGAGACCTACCGCACACACGGCTGCCCGTGCACGTAGACAGCTACACACAGAGACACCCACTCACATGGGGGGGCACCCATGCATGTGGTCACCCACACAGATGGACACCCACCCACAGGAGCACCCATGGACACCTGTGCTGACAGACACCCACCACGCACATGGGTGTCCATGCACAGCAACATCTGTGCACACGGACACCTACGCACAGGAAAACGTATGCGCATGGCTGCCTGTGCACATAGACAGCCACCCACCTGGACACCCACGTGCAGGAGCACCCATGCACACAGATACCCACGCACATGGACACTCCCCCCCCAGGAACCCACCCACTGGTGCACCCATGCACATGGACACCCCCCAGCCCACAGGAACACCCACGTGCATGGACACCCATGCTCACAGAGACCCACCACATGTATGGGTGCCCATGCACGTGAGCACCCATGCACACAGACACCCACGCAAATGAACACACATGCACACAGCTGCTTATGCGCATGGACACCCATGCAGATGGGCACCCACTCACAGGGGCACCCACTGACAGGAGCACCCATGCATGCAGCCACCCATGCTGACATGCTCAACACACACATGGGTGCCCATGAGCATGAGCACCGTTGCGCACAGACACACATGCACAAGAACACGCATGCACATGGCTGCCCATGAACATAGACACCCATGTACCCCACCCACATGGACATCCACCCTCAGGAGCACCCACCCACACGGACAGTCATGCTGACAGAGACCCACCACACACAGGGGTGCCCATGCACATAAGCACTTGTGCACGCAGACACCCACACACATGAACATATACGTACAGGGACATCCATCCACAGGATCATCCATGCACATGGCCACCCACGCACACTGTCACCCACGAAGGGCCCACATGTGGGTGCTCCATGCACAGAGGCACCCATATGTACAGACACCCATGTGCACAGACACCCATGTGCACAGACACCCATGCACATGGGTGCCCATGCACACGCACGCGCATGAATGCCCACACACATGGATGCCCACACACACACGACGC
>NW_010513190.1:1806-2132 GCF_000687285.1 Phaethon lepturus
CCAGGGGCCGGGCGTGGCCGGGCCCACCCTGGGCGGGTGGGGATGGGTGCTGCCGGAGCCGGTGGCCCTGCCTGCGGCCCCATACAGCTCTCACGGACCCGGTCACCACCCCGGTGGTGGCCAGAGTGGACCTGGGCTTCGGGATTTATTTGCGCTGACGGCTGGAGGTGGCCGTCCATGATGGAGCTGGGTCCAGAGCTTTGCCCCGGCCAGCAAACCCCAGCCTGGGGAACCGGCCCCTGGCCTGGGCAGGGTCCGGGCAGCCCAAGCCCTTCCTGGCCTCTCGCCTCCCCTGGCCCCAGGGTGCGGGGGCAGGAGGGTCCCCG
>NW_010513191.1:0-596 GCF_000687285.1 Phaethon lepturus
GGCAAGAAAACAATGGCTGCATCCTGGGGGGCTCGCTCTTTACTTGCTCTGCTGTGCAGGGGCCAAAGAAGGAATTGCTAACTGTTTTTAATTCAGTGTTCTGCTCCACAGGACATGTTAACTCCCAAGTAGTGACTGTGCAGCTCTCCCAAGACTGCTGAGTACTTCAGAAAGGGAACTGTGGGGCACAGAGAGATGGTCTTGGGGCAGAAGTGAAGGTTTCAAGTCCTTGGGCATCACACGTGTCTTAGAGCAACTGAAGGCATGCAGGGGTTTGCTGAGACATGCAACAAGTCTTGTGTTCAGTACAAACGTATGTGGCTGGCACTGAGAAAGCTATATCACAGGTAAATAGTGCCGTCCAGGTGACCATGTCAGTGGGGCAGGGACACCCCCTCCCGATACCCACCACAATGCAGGTGCACAACATGGGTTCAGCCACACCTTTCCCCAGTATAGCATTTCCCCCTGGACAGCTTGGCTGGGCATCCCAGGAGGGAAGGAACACGAGGAGACATCAAAAGCTACAATGCAGCATAAATTTTAATAAGTCTACAGAGAGAATCAAAGCAGTGCCTGGTGGAAGGGACCCGGTT
>NW_010513192.1:0-781 GCF_000687285.1 Phaethon lepturus
TGTCAAAGGCATTGCACAAGTCCGGATAGATGACATCCCTACCTCTTCCCTTGCCCACTGATGTGGTCACTCCATGCTAGAAGGCCACTAGGTTGGCCAGGCAGGACTTGCCCTTGGTGAAGCTATGCTGGCTGTCTCAAGTCAGCTGCCTGTCCTCCATGTGCCTTAGCATAGCTTCTAGGAGGATCTGCTCCATGATCTTCCCAGGCACAGTGGTGAGGCTGATGGGTCGGTAGTTCCCAGGGCCCTCCTTGCTACCCTTGTGTAAAAATGGTGCAATGTATCCTTTTTCTATCACCAGGGACTTGACCTGACTGCCATCACTTTTCCCATTTCATTGGCGTGGCTTAGCAAGTACGTCAGTCAATTCCCTCAGGACTCTGGGATGCATCTCATCACATCCCATATTCTTGTGCATATTCAGGTTCCTCAGGTGGTCTCAAACCTGATCTTCTCTTATGGTGGCAGGGACTTTGCTCCTCCAGTCCCCGACGTGCAGTCCATCCCCTCGAGAGGTGTGAGAAGAGACACTGCCAGTGAAGACTGAGGCAGAGAAGTCATTGAGTACCTCAGCCTTTTCCTCATTTGTTGTTAACACTCTGTCAGTCTCGCTCATCAAGGGGGGTACGCTTTCTTTGACCTTCCTTTTCTGGCTGGCATACCTGTAGAAGCCCTTCTTATTTTTCTTTGCCTCCCTTGCCCAGATACCTCAGCCTTTTCCTCATTTGTTGTTACCACTCTGTCAGTCTCGCTCATCAAGGGGAGTACGCTTTCTTTGACC
>NW_010513193.1:0-1461 GCF_000687285.1 Phaethon lepturus
GCCCAGCCGTGCCGCGCCGCCCGCACCCAGGCGCGCTCCCCATCGCCTCCTGCAACCAGCGCGCGAGGGGGAAACACCCAGCCTTCTTACTTACGTTAATCTTACTTTAAATAGCCCTGTTTCTTAGGCGATAGGCCACAAAAACATTACTTCGGAAATGCTGAAATTAAAATATTTCAAACGAAATACCTAAAGATCTCCAAGCTGACCATGGTACTGGCTAAGAAAAAACAACGGCTATAGTTGCATGGGCGAGCTTCCAAATATTAAGGAAAAGCCACATCCTATTATTTCTGGAAGTTAAACCAGAATTAATATCTAACAACTTTTCGTTAGCGTTAGCGACACAGAGAAACCGCCGCAGCAGCAATGCCTGGTGAGGAGCGCGTTGGGCTCCTCGACGCGGGGAAACAACCCCCGAGGCCCTTTCTCCCTGCTGGTCCCCAGCCAGCCGGGGCGTCCGTGGAAAACGCTGCTCATGCCCGCGCCGCAGCCGCCAGTGCGCCGCTGCCTGGCTCTTCCCGTCGCTGGGCGATATTCCACCCCTAGCCGGTAAGGGACACCAGCGTGTCCAGGGAAGTTATTCGGAAAAGATAAATACCCTATCTCAGATGTGAAGTATTACTTTTACAAGAAACATTGTCGTATAAAAGCGACTTGAAGAACCCGCACTCACTGGAGAGGCTGAAGCAGGCGGCGGACGCGCGGCCCTTGGAAATGTGAGGTGGTTGTGAGAACATCATACTGCTCCTCCCCATCCTTCTGAATAAAAGAAATTATGTGTTTTTCAGTCTCTGGGATCTCCAGTCAGTCCCTGGGACAGTTAGCAGACATTGTAAACAGAATATACTTTAACAGGACTGTAACTAAAATTTATGGCTGCTGTAACTTACAGCACTCAGACCACAGGATTCTTTTAAAAACACACGTGCCTTTTTCTTGTTTAGAGATTTCACTATTTGGGAACATTTGATCCCCTTTCAGTTTTTGGGATAGTGAAATTTCTATGATCAGTTTTGAAAAACTGAAGAGGATTTTGGTGACCTGCACCTGCTTTGCTTTTTCATGCCAGGTGCTGTTGTTTTCTGCATCCTTGGTTCAAAGATCCATCCGTTTTCACAGGACAGAATTCAAATCCATGTGAATTTTCAGCATAGGTGTTGTGCAGGGCCAGAGCTCGACCTCCCAGGGGCAATATTCCAAACTTAGGGTTCCACCTAGAAATAAATTCACTTTCTCCACTCACTTGCGTGTCTGTGTGCAAGTCCTATGACCCAGAATCATCCTTTAATACAACAAGACAAAGCACCTGGGTGAAAATACTAAAAAAGAAAAAAAAGAGAGAGAGAGAAGAAGAGAAGAAAATGACAAGGAACGACCACACACCGCACTGCTGAAGGGTTTCCCTTCTTTCCCTTCCCCAGGGAACCTCCGGCGGTTCCTCTCCAGCCCGTGCTCGGA
>NW_010513193.1:1530-1814 GCF_000687285.1 Phaethon lepturus
CCCCCCGCCGGTCGCATCCCGACCCAGCCCGTCCAGCTGGGCTGAGATGGTGGAAATTTTGCTCCTTCCAGCTTCGGTTTTTCAGCTGAAACTCCTGGCGAGGCTACTGTTTTGCTTGAGATCAAGTTCCACCTTCTCCCCGCGGTGCAAGAGCTTGGCCCAGGTCTGAGAGGTCTTCGGCGCTGGCAGCAGCCTCCAGAGCGAGTGGAAGCTCCCAGAGTCACGGGAGAACCTGGAGGGTCCTGGCAGCACGTCAGCCCTGCCGGGGGCGGCGGGGGCACAGC
>NW_010513194.1:0-2217 GCF_000687285.1 Phaethon lepturus
TGTTTCCAACCAAACTCAGCAAATAGAGGGTGCGAGGGGCCAGAATACCGAAACAGCGCAGGGGGTTTCTAAGGAGCCACTGAGCCTGTCCCTGGGCAGCTGTGGGGTGTCTGCCCGTCTCAGTGATGCTGTGGGGTGTAACAGGCTCCCATCTCTCCCTTGGGAACCCCTCAGAGAGCAGGGCTGGTGGCTGGGAGGTGAGGGTGAGCGTGTGCCCTGATTTAAAGCCTGCGCCATTCAGCTGAAGCCGGCGGGTTCTTTGCCAGGAAGGTGTTGCGAAGCCAATCGCACTTGCAATAGAAATGGTGGCGCAACGCTTGAGCCAGATCTTGTATGTCTTTCATTGGCGAAGAACACTGGAGGCTTTGGTGGGACTCATTCCAGTGAGGGGTGACAGTTCATAATACGTGGACTGCCAAATTCCTCCCCCCTAGAAATCTGATCGGTTTGACATGCACGTGTCGAACAAGCGAGCGGTTAAGTCCTATCTGTGTATTACATAACCGTGAAGAAAAGGACACCGTCGGTGTTCGGCGTGGCTGGAGATCGGGTATCTTAACCACCCGCCTCCTGTTGCCTCATGTAAACTGTTCATCTTATTTGCTGCGTGGTTGAAATTTGTTTAAATCTGCATCTGGCATGGGCTAGTGCCTTCCTCCCTGAAAAAGAGAAACTGAGCAGGTGTTAAAACTGGTTTGGAAAAGTTTGGCTAACTGTAAGGAGGGTGATTTTGAGCTGGCTGCAGGCGTTCCCGCTGACCTAAGTCAGCGCCTGAAAACTGTCACGTCTGCGTGCTGTGCTAGCATGGTAACTTTGCTAAAGAGAGCTCAGAACCTTGTTCTATGTTTGTGCTTTTTTGCCCATTTAGAACAAATACTTATGTACTTAAGCAGCCTTTGAGATGGCACGTAGTTAATAAGCGAGAGAACTTCAGGAAGTTGGGATGGTTGTAGTTATGTCATACTTGTCCGTCACATTCTTGCCTGTTGCTTTGGGGTGTGCTTTTATAAGCATTGATAAATGAAGTACTGCAGGATTCCCCAGGTTAAATTAAAAATGAATATTTCCCTGTTTGCTTTACATTGGCTTAGTACACTTGTTTATTGGTGGTGTTGTTAAACTACAGCTTGACTAAGAGAACTGTGTGAAAACAATGCCTTTCTGTATCTGTTCTGCGAGAATCTTAAGTTGTGCTTTTATAGTGATGAATGTCTGAGTTGTTTGTAATTACATTTAGTAGTGCAGAGACAAAATAATTACAGGGGATGAAGCTGAACTTTGCTTTGCTTTAAACATCAAGCTATGTTCATGTTTTTAACAATAGCAGACTGCTATTAAAGAGGCAGAAGAACACTTCAGGTTTTTTTGTGGGATCCTATTTTGAATTTTCAAGGCCAGCATCAGAAAATAATCTTTTTCCCATTCACCTTTTGCTTGATGCAGAATAAAGCTTTTTGAGTCTTAGTTTTTACAGATGTTAACTCATTAAGGTGCACCCTTGTTTGTATACTCATGTAGACACTAAATCTTTGCTAACGTGTACAGGAAGCTCCCTCAGTGACTAAAGCTGGTCAATCGCAAGAAAAAAGAAATATTTGAAAATTAAACAGTCCTTTTTATTCAGAAAATGTGCTCATATTCTTACAGGTATAAAGTAATAAACTGCGAACCTTCAGTTTATTAACAGAAGAAGACAAAGTTATTTTAATCAGATGGTAACGAAAACTCAGTGTGGCACATGTTAACTACTGGCAGTGTAAAAATACTGCCTAGATTTAATTTCCTTTGATATAACCACACAAATGTATTAATGGAATGAAAAAAAATTAGAAGCTCTATGCCAGTTTTTGAAGAATCAGATCTCTCTTCTCTGAAAGAGAGAGAAGAAAAAAATAGTCTATTTTAGTTGGGGTTTTATTTACCTAGGTAATTTAGACATCAGAGCGATATGTGCTATAGAATTACACAAATGAGGGAGAGAGAGGAAGAAGAATTAATCACGAGAGCGCTTCATCAGCCTCCTTTGAGTGGATATTTGAAAAAGCAATGCATTTTCTTTAAGTTATGCAACTGAAGAGTATGGGAAATGCATGCAGAACAAATATATTTTGTTTTCTTAGATTGCAGGTCCTTTTAATTTTAGCTTGAGTTATTTAAGGATTGCTTGTTAAGTCATATGCTGGGTAAAGAACTGTGCCGAGAAGTTGTCAAGAGTTC
>NW_010513194.1:2231-21341 GCF_000687285.1 Phaethon lepturus
AGTGTCGGGGCTGTACTTCCCTATACAGGAGACTGTATTTCCATCTACAGATGTGTTTAGGTTTGGGTATGTAGCTCCCAACAAGGCCAGCAGCTTAATCATTTCACATTTAACCACTGCTGGTGCTGTTATACCCTTCCAGCAGTCCATCATGAGGGGACATTAAAGTTTTACAGGAACCGTACCACCGTTTTCTGGAAGATGCCAAATGCCTGCATAAGATTTTCTGTAATACTAAAGTATTAAGAGCTTTGAAAAAAAAAAATTGCAATGACAGAATGCGCTTTTTTTTTGGTCTTTTCCACTAAGATACTAGTATATATTTTTTTCCTTCAGAAGGATATTTGCTTCAAAGCAAATTCTTTTGAAAGTACAGTACATTTCTTAATATTAGTAAACTCCGTCATGTATGAATCAGTTGTTAATTCTGGGAACATGGGATCAAATTGAGTATGTTGCAGATAGTAAATAATATGTAGGGGCAGTTTTTAAAGAAAAGTGTTTTGATGTCCCTCAGATTTTAGAAGAGTTCTTGTAAACACCAAACAGGTGTTGCTATCTGCTCTGACTTCACATTTCAGAAAAAAGACAGTTTTATTGAAAGAAGAATGATGTGGAAGAAGCTGAGTTTCGAAACAGCAAATTAGGACATGAAAATACTACAAGTGAAAAGCTCAAATTCTGATAGTAGCTAAGCTGCTTCTTCCCGCAGGAACCATAGGCTGTAAAGAAGTGCAACTCCCAACAAGTCCTCCACTGTGTCACTGACAGACTTGATGAGAATGAATTTCAGCTGTTGTTCCAGAAACTCTGGAAAGAGAATGGCTTTGTCTCAGTGAGTGGCTAGTTTCTTTCAAAAGTAAAATAAAAGGCCTAAAAATTATGCTTTCTGCAGTGTTTCATAGGAGACGGGTGCTTGTTATCCAGCAAGTTCACAGATTTTTTTTTTTAAAGACTATTGGAAGCAAGTGAAGAGAGGAATGATGATGTTGTTGTTGTTGTTGTTGTTATTATTATTATTATTATTATCATCATCTGCATTGGGAGGAGGTCTATATGTTTAGTTTCTTGCATAACTGTGGATTGAATACATGAAAATGTTCTGATATAGTTATTAATAACTGTCTTAGTGTATTTAAGCTTGTAAATGTTACATGATTTGAGCAGAGACTATTCTTTGTATCTTGCCTGCAATAATTTTCCTCCCACTTAGCAAAATTAAATGCAGTATTAAGTCCATGTCCCCACAGATTAAGAGAATCCAATTATTTGAATTTTTTCTGCTTAGTCGAGCTCTGTGTTTATTTTATAAGGGACATGGTGATTTTGAGGTGTTTGAAACCTGTCTGTTTTACATACATTCCTTGAAGTGATAAGGCAGGCATATGCCACCAACAGCTTTTGCTGTCCCTCCCTGCTAATTTAGTGTATATAAAACCTAGCAACAGCGCCTAAAGGTTGTTTTTTCCTAAGGACACAATGAATTAAAAGTTAACCTCTTCACTTCTATTGGGCAAAAAACCCCCGTGTTGTCCAGCATCCTATGTCTGTTGTATGTAGTAGATGGCTGAGGAGTGGTGGTGTATTTTTGGCAAGATAACTTGCCACCTTCAGGTGTAGTATTGTCCGTAAATCTTACTGCTTGGATGTGGGCAAGTAACTCCCTGGGATGTTCCAGTGCAAAGGTCCACCAGAAATGCCCATGTTTTAGGAATTTCCTGCAGCATTTAAAAAACAATAGCTGAATTTGTCTTCTCAGTAGCTGAGAAGAAAAAAATTTGTTGGATTTTTTTCCCTTACAAACTTTTTTTTTTTGATGGACTACATTCAACAGAAAGAGTTAATTAAAAAAGATGGCCAGTGGGAGAGCTTTAAGGTACTAGTGCTGTTGGGATTAGTGCTTTTGTAAGACCTTCTCATGAAAGAGTCTCTAAATGGCTCTTGCCTGAAGACAACTTTTGGATAACTAGCTCTTGTTTACTTTCCCAGGTAGTCCCTGTCGCCTTGTCGTTCGGTCACTGTCATGAGACGATACAGTTTGTGAGCACGTTCAAGAAATACGTTGATTCAAACCATTTTGGTATGCATTTAAGGAGTGACTGGAAAACGAGTCACTGACTTGCACTTCAGGCAAGCTGCATCGAAGCGGTTGCCCCTGGCTCTTTGTGCAGAACCATAAAGTGAATTTGCAGTGTGCTTTCTGGCCTAAGGCAACGAGCGGTAGATAAATAGGAAAGCATAGCCCTTGTGATCTCTCCAGGGACTGAACTTTTCTATTTGATAAATGTTTTCTGTTTACCTGCTTGCTTAGTAATGAGCACATTTAAGGGATAAGGAGAACAGAAAATCTCATGGCCATATCTATTGCTATTTTGTCAAAATTTAAACATTTCATTCCAACTCTTAAAAATGTACGTTTCTGCTGTAGTGTTGTGAAATGGGCTGTTTGTAACTATGCAAAAGTGGGGAATGTACCTCGCTCAGTTACATGTAGAACTAGTTTATTTCTGCCATGTCTTCCTCTTGAAAGGTTAGTTAAATTCACACAGATACAACTTGGACAATACTGATCCCACTGAATATTTTAATATTAAACCTTTGTCTACCTTAATCCACGACAAGTGACTCTGGTCAGAAACTGGAGGCTGGTCTGCTGTTTTGTTTTCTTGAGTGTCTGTCACACTTGAGGGCAAAAAGCAACAAAAGACACTGCCTGAATATCTTAGACTAGAGAGTAATGAAAAGAACATTGGGACTGATGATAATAAAACCAGATTTTGGTGAGACAAGGTATTATTGAAGAGAAACCACAGGGTGAAGTCCTTAACATTCCTCTGCAAGGTATTTTAAGATCCTGAAATATTAACAGTGTGCTTTAACAGAGGTGCATACTCCTTAATTAAGTTATTGGAAAAATAATTAGATCCCAAGGCAAATGACATTTGGCAAAGGCTTCTTTGTGGAGTTGCTGGGAAATCCTTTTAGCTAACAGGTGAAATGTCAGTGCATGAAAGACTGGAAGCAGGTTAGAACTAAATTACAAGTGCATCCCAAAGCATAAAGACAAAAAACGTCACACAAACACTTACCACATAAGAATAATGTGTTCCACCCTCTCAACCTTAAGCATCACACGAAGGCCATGCTAAGTGACCAGAACCTACTTACAGCAGCGTAGCTCACACTGATAATGTGAATGCTCAAATTACACTTAAAGTATCATAACAGTTTAACACAAATTTCATTCTTCCACCTGCCTTACAGTGAATGCTCCTACTTTTTTCATTTTGTCTCCTTTGTTGGCAGACTTGCATCGATTTGGCCTGATCTCTTTAGGTCCTCAAATGTAAAAGGAAATTTGTAGAAAACAAAAAAATTCTGAGCACAGAAATAGCAAGTCAGTCCCTAATCTACTGAATAATTGTACTCCATTTATCTTAATTTGCCTTTATTCAATTTTTAAAACAGATTTGGTTTTTTCCTTCTTCATCATCATCTAAGCAGACTGGTAGGGCACGTACCCTGTTTTCTGGTCGTATGGTACCCGTATTAGTTCCTTACCATGTACTGGAATAGAAGACCCAGGCAGAGCTGCTTATATTTCTGTAGTAATATGGCAACATTATAACAGTCTCTATATTATGCATTACAATGTCATCGTTTGTAATATAGCAGCATTTTTTTGATCCACTTGCTGAGGATTTTCCATCCTAGGAATCTGCATGTACAATAAAAACTGTCATGGTTGCTCGATTTGGCCACATACATTACAGTTACCAGTCTTGTTTTGCCACTTGCAATATGTCTGCACTACTGAGTAGTTTGTGCAAAGAGGGAAGGGACGGGGCACGTTTTGGTGCAGCCTGTTACGGTTCCTGGCACGTATGTCCATATTGCATCTGGAGCAACGACGACGTCCCGCCCCGCTGGTGGTGCGTAATGCATAGGTAGAGAGCTGATGGCTGCAGGACCCTCTGCCCACACTGCAAGTGGGGCACGCGAGGTAGTATCCCACACGTAGTGGACCAGAACCACACCAAAGAGACGCCCTTCAGTGCAGTAAATCATTAACATAGACCTGATGCAGCTGATGAAGATAGCGAGGTCTGAAAATGCCAATCCACCGCTTTTGGCCATTCTTAGCGACAGATTTTTGCTGCTAGCAGTAGCACAGTTCTCCAGATCCACCGCTTAAAGCAAGTTTGGTACACGGCTGCTGCAGAGTCTGAGGCAACACAAACCTGTTTTTCAGTGAGAAAGTTCTGTGCGTTCCCATTTTGTGCTTCCTAAAGCGGGGATGGACTGGCCAAATTTAGGTACGCTTTCACAGATCTGCTGGTGGGCGGGGGGAGTGGGTAGATTTTGTCTGGATTGAAAACAATGTCGATGTTTGTTTGTTGCCTGACTGTTGATGAGCCACAGCAGTTCACAAAGATGGTCTCATCCGTCTGTTCATATCCTAGAAGGAAAATGAGAGTCCACATAGTATCTCTTTTCATTTTTTTCTGTCTGCCAATCATTACTGATGCTGAAGATTGATTGAGGGACAGGGTTTTTTTAACACCGTGCCTCTGCACTAGATGTCTAGGAACATATGCTTACAATCTAGCTTCCAATGTTTTTTTCATTTGCCAATCCCATAAGGTTTTCTGTTTGAGGTACAGAATCAGTATATATAGAAGCAGAGGCTTCCCCAATTCAATCCAGCCATTTCAATACCTCTATTGTAATTTCCATGAGCTCAGAACTAACTAAGTTTTATTAGGAAGTGTTTATAAACTGCCAATTCTGAACTGAGCTATATTGTCATATGCAATTTTGCTTCTGTTGCTTTACAGTGAAAGATCTTTGTGACAGATCTAATCAGTTCCACTCTTTCTTTTGAAAACACGGATTGTGTTTTCAGAGTTAGATGTTGTTAACTGTTGAAAAGAATCTGGGATTATATTCTCCCCTTTCTTCTCATGGCACTGTGGAGCAGTGACTTTTGTCCAGTTTTTGCCTGCTGAGTTTTTGACTGTGGTGTAATGGCTGAGTAACAGAAATTATCTGCTGCTTAATAGTTCTGCAGTTTTGATCTAGCGTGGTTCAAGTTCCTAAATCACTGCAAAGAGTTCCATTGCACTATAGTGCGTCCTTTGCAATATTTTGAACTTGGCAAGCTCATTATATTGCTTTTTAAAAAATGTTGTGCCTCTATTTATCATTCTCTGAATAAATGATAAACATGTAAATGTCTGTATACTTGCAGCAGTGGAATGTAGGGTAGGATGCTGCTCATGCAACTTTAGGTTCCCCCTCACGAGCTAGGTCCCGTCGCAGACCGTGAAGTCCTAGGCAGTACAGTCAGTGCACTCTCACGAACCGGTCACCCCACCCTAAATTATGTGTTTGCATTTGTCAAACTGAACAGACCCCACTGACTGCAGCAACTAAATCTCGGTTGATTGTCATGTGAACTGAGATGCCTGGCTCATGTGCAGACACCCACATCCCAGGCACCTCAGGTAACGTGTTCTCCTGCTGTCACAGGGAACATCTAGTGGTTTTTCACCCAGCCAACCATGAGATTTGAGTGCTCGTGGCTGTAGACAAAGTTCTGAAATTTCCCATTCTGGATCCTAAAATATGCTACGATATTGCTGTTTTCTGTTTGATGTTTTAGGTATATGCTGTATCCTCACTTGTTGAAAGTTTAGGATGATTGCAAGCGACTGCTGGTTCTTCTTCTTTCTGGTTTCTGTTCACTTCCTCTCCCTTACACAAGTTGTTTCTCGTGTTTCAGCAAATGCCAAAGATTTTATATTCTTCTCTGGAATTATGGATATCGTGTTCAATGACTTTGGCAGAGTCTCTTAGATGTCCTCCAGAATGAAATAAGGAATGTATTTTTAAGCCCATGCATTCATGGATGCTCAGGCATGGCAAGAAGATTGCAACTTTCTTTTGCAGTAACCATGTTCTCTTCCATTTGGCACTCACAGAACAATTTTAGAGAAAAATTAAAAATGCTTCTTCCTAGTAAATCTGTTGGGGAGAATTTTAAATTCATGTACCACCTGCCCATGATGGGGAGGTGGAAGGAAAAGCCTTTAAACAGTGGAAGAAAAACTGACAGAAGAGTGGAGGGATCCAACACTGATATCCATGCAGTATCATCGCTAATCATTCAGGTATTTGTGTGTACAGATGAAGGGAAGAACAGTACTAAATGGCACTGAAGTGATAATACTGCTATTGCATTTGATAGTGTAAGTATTCTTATCTGTTCCTACAGCTTGACCAGGAACAGGCAAATGAGGGCTCCTGGGATGGTACTCAGCCTTATGTGTAATTTGCTGGGTTTATTTGTTGGTTTTGTGACTGTGAGGTCTTTTGGTTGTAGCTCTTTTGCCCCAGGAAGTATGTGATGACTGAAAGCAAGGTGAGCTGGGGAACAGGGACGGGAAGAAGATCCAGATGAATTGGTGCTTCCAGACTGTGGAATCTTCCAGACTTCCACAATCCAGCAATCTCCATGTTTCTGTGACACCCAATGCGAAGTGTAGCCTTCTCCTTCTGGTGGTTATCCCCCAGCAGGATACCAGCCAGTTACTGCCGTCACAGTGCCAGCTCAGCTTAAGGTCCAAGGGCTGGAGCAGAGTCTCTGGTCCTGCAGCTGCTCCTTACAAGTATTAGTCTGTGTTTGTGTGTATTTTCTGTCTCTTTTGCTTTTCTGTGAAGTCCAAGGAGTTGTGTGCACACAGTGTATCAGCAGGCTGTAGGGATGCAAGAGCCTTGTTGTGGAGACCCGTCTTGGCACAAGAGCTAGGCACGCAAAGGGAGAACTGATTGCTGTGAAAGTGATGGTTAAAACAAACAGAAGTACCCGAGGCCGATGGCTTTTCGGATCTGGCATCCGAATTGAGTTGCGTCTGAAACTGCTGGGTTTTGTGTTGGCCGTATTTGCAGTAATTCTTTCTTACCTCACAGGCTGTTGTGAAAATAAATGCATTAATTCTTAGGAAGCATCTGAATGAGGTCATAAGCAGTGTCATAGGACATCATGTAAGAAGTTCCTGAACTCTGCTGAGTAGTGTGCAATAGATGAAGCAGGGAGATGTGCATTGAAAAATCAAGATAAAGCAAAATATGAAATCACGTCTCACTTACATGTGGTAACTGAGCTAGGATCTCCTGGAAGAAGAACCATGTAAGAAAGGACTGTAATCATTATGCTTGCACACATGGGACTAAATTAACAATGCACAAGGCAGCCTGAAAAGGGTGCTTCTCCCAACCTTTGTGTACCTGACTTTGTAATCTAATGCCAAAAATTAAAACAAACAAACAAACATCAAATTGAGGTACAAATGCATGTAAAAACATCAAGCTTTTTGACCCACATGTTTATGTTGTAGAAGCAACCAGATAGAGAATTCATTTTGGTGCAGATTTGTTGCTGTAATCGGTTTAAGCTTGCAGGCCCTAGACTAGTGTTTTTCTCATATTTTTGCTGCCTGCTGCAGATGGAAGTTTCGTAAGTGCATTACTTGCTGGCCCGAGGGGAAGCCTAACTAGCTGGTGTCCAGTATTACGCGGTCCAAAATGTGCAGCGACCTGAGAGAGCTCCGTCATCAGCTGTATGAAAATTGCCGCGGACCTACAGAGAAGACATGTCTGCACCGCGCACACTCATATTACAGTGCTTCAGAGAGAGATGCTCTTCCCGGAGCGCTGCGCTGCGTTCTTGTAGCTTAGCAGCCGTTTACTTGGCTGCATGCCAGCGAAGGGAACGGAGCAAAGGCAGCCGCTCGGATCTACTTGACAATGTAGAGTAATGCCAAGTGGTTCCATGAGAAATAAATAAATAGAGAAATTTAACTGTCATAGAAGGGGGGGAGAAAAAAAGAGGGAAGAAGCAAGTATCTTCCCAGCTCTGAGTTTAAATAGGTTTTCTTAAAGTTCACGGACCTTCTGCAAATACAACTTTGATTTTTTATTTTATTTTTACTTTTTTGAAGACATCTGAATGTGTTTGTGTCTTATGTGTGTTCATAGGCTGGGTGATAACAGAGTAGAAGGATGATTATTTGGGTTATCTATGTCCTGGGTACATTTGCTTCCTGAGCCCCTTGCTCCCTGTGGCCTCCTTGGTGAATCAGTTTCTCGACTGCTTTACTTCTGCAGTAGTAAAACAGGCCTAATAGTGCTTCCCATATGCTAGCATATGGGTAACACCATCTGCATGGGGATATTTGTTTATCCTTGCAGTATTTTAGGGTGTTCATCTGCGGCTTAACGGGCGAACACAGAAGTGGTTACCGAGTTACTCATAAGGTGTCATGTGCGTGTTTCTGCACGCAGGAGAAGCACATGGTCAGACCTGAGATGGGCCTAATCCTACAGCTGGGGTATTACTCCTGTAATTCACAACTTTATTTCCCTCTGCCACGGAGATCTGTTGGGTACGCCTTGCAGATTTGTCCTTCCAGGCAAAATGCTCTCGCTGCTCCCGTTGACCGCAGTTGTACAACCTCTTGGTTCAGGCAGTTCGGTTTTGATGCACTCAACTGAAATTGGAAAGAGATTCTTTCTCATTTTTTGTGTGAATAAGTTATTTGTAATTCTAACAGGTCCTTTTAATACTGCTTACGCTAGCAGGGTGTTTCTCCCCTGTCAAAGACTTAAAATTTTCACAATCAGTGAAATTAATTGCTAGGGTAATACTATATGGTTGTACACACATTTTACTTCATCTTTCTGGTGCCCTCCTCTCTGAATCTTTCCCTTGGGTGTTTGCTTTGCCTTGTGTGAATTTCAAACTGCGTGTTTTGTTTTGTCTTGTCTTCCTGGTCTGGTTTCTGCCCCACAAATATGTGCCTCCGAGTTGCCTAGTTGGGGCAGTGCTGGAAATGCTGTACGCGTTTGCTTAGTCTCCATGCTCCTCTCATCAGATCATACTAGAAAATGCCTGAATGTGCTAGCAAGAGGGAACACATGAACAAAACCAAGTACCTATGGAAGGCTTACTTCATCACTTGTGTCCTTTCTGTTGGCTTCTCAAAGGCATTGTGTCCTCAATCTACAACTGCTTCAGTAGCTTCCAGGGCAACAACATTTTATTTCCTGGTCTGCTGGGAGATCCTGCCTTGCAACTGTTTTCAAGGTGTGTGGAGAAGTGTAAGCAACCAAGTTGTCTTACTCTGCTGGTGGTGTGGTGCACAGGAGGTTACTTGCAAAAGCAAAAGAATTCATGTACTTTACTCAATTTCCATGCAACAAGCTTGGAAGAAAGCACTGTGGTGTGAGCTCCAAAGAACTGTTGTAGAGAGTGCACGGAAAGGCGTGGATTGCACCTGAGAGACTACAGTTGTAGTATTTGTAATCTCACTGGGAGTCCTTGGGTGTTTGCCTTCACTTGGCTTCCAACCTGTCTCATGCTCGCAGAATGGCTTCCCATCATGGGATGCAATCCTTGCGACCACAGTCCCCTTTGTGAGTCAGCCCCTTTCTTTAACTCATGTCTTGGCTACTTGGTCTTGCTATTGCCATATTTCCATACCTTTAATTTTCTGGGTCAGGTACTAGATTTCTAGGTTGCAGGGAGTGTGTAAGACCTTGGGTGGAGACCTGATGAGTTGGCTATATGACAAGTGAATATTCGGTCTGCTTTAAATGGCTGGTAGAATAAGCTGAATGTCCAGAAGCAGCTCTCATGCTTTGCTTTGCAAAGTTCACACAGCAATTCCAAATAATTTTGAAGGCAATTCTGATTTTTGTCTCTAATGTTGCTTTTTGACCTCTGTGGTGGAGTGTGAGATTTGTTAAGTAAGAACAGCAAAATCATGAAGCATCCAAGGCATCTCATCTCCTTGAACTATGTTTTTTCATCTTTCCTGATATGATTATATGCTTGGGCTTTGCCTCCTTACTATAATGTCTCTATTTGGCTGTTAAATGCAGTAAAAATAGATTTTGTTTCTATTTTTATTCTCTCTCTCTCTCTCTCTCACACACACACAATCACATTACTCCAGTTTAATTTAAAAATTCAAAATTTTCTCAATAGCCTTCCACAATGAGGTGACTGACGTGGTGAACGAGAACAGTGGAGGTTGTTTATCTCAACTTTACTAAAGTCTTTGATGCTGTCTCCCGTAACATCATCATCGTAGAGAGCTGACAAAGTATGGGTTAGTTAAGTGGGTAGTGATGTGGATTGAAAACTAGCTGAATGACCAGTTTTCAAGTGATGTCTAACCTCCGCCCAGGACATTTAGTTCTAAGAACTGTTGTGTCAGATAGTAGGAATTTTTTTTGTAAGGGATAATTGCAAGGCTTCCCACCTCAGTTTCTTACATTTTGGTCTCTGGTTGTTGTCAGGAAGTAAGATCACAGGTGAGAATAAATATATATGCCAGGACATTGTTTTAAGTTGCTGTACAGTGATCAGTCTTACTTTTCTTTCTCTGGAAGAAATTTACTATGGGATCAGCATCTTAGCTGATGTGTTACAGAGAACTGTAATAAAATTCTGAACTCAGAATTTCTAAGAGTTTTCTGAAAAGTAAAAAGATGAAAAATCTTTCTGTCTTTTTGTGCTTGTGATGTGCTTTTCCTTCTTTTTGCATACATCAATGCAGCATGTATGTGGCATGTAATTTCTACTTAATTTTTTTCTGTTTTCTGGGGGAGTGAGAGAGGTTGTTTTCTTTTTAATAATTTCCCATCTGATTTAAATTTGAAGTAGGCATTCTGGTTTGTCAAACGTTTAAATTGTAGCAGGAAAAAATTGTGCAACTAGAATAAACCTAACTTTAAACTTTTTGCCCTAATGAGCAAAATGTGATATAACTGCTGCTATCTAAAGCTGAAACCTTTTTTCCTTCTTGTGAGGTACTTGGAATATATCCATAATTCAGCATTTTTCTGCTTTTGTTTTCTCCTTGTGCTGAGCAGTAATAATATTTACAAAATATGTAGTTTTGCTACCCTGGGAAATGTAACATGACTTTGGATCTTATTCAGGTTGTATTTATTATAAAGGCAGAGAATGAGAGAGGAGAAAGTGCTTATTAAGCTTTATAGTATATTCAAGAACCTGTCAGAAGGGCTGGTGTTGGCTCTAGTGTGTATCATTGCTATGCTTTTTCTTCCTGAGTTTCTCCTTATCCTTTACTTGTCTGTACTATTCATTCAGGTGGCTTTTTCTTTTTTTTTTTTAATCTTCACCCCTGGGATATATTTGGGGAATACCTATATGGTAGTGAGGCAGCATAATGTATTAAACTGGAATACCCCTGAGCAAAGTTAACATTGTAAAGGTTTATTCCTACTCCACTTAGAATCATAGAATAGTTTGGTTTGGAAACGACATTTAAAGGTCATCTCGTTAAACCCCACAGGAATGAGCAGACACATCTTCAGGTTGCTCAGAGCCCCGTCCAACCTGACTTACTTTTATAAAAATGCACGAGTGGTGATTCTTACATCACAAGTGTAGAAATAAGGGTCTGTTCTTTACCATTTGTGTGTCTGATATTATTTCAGTGGAGTGGATTATTTAAACTAAGTGACTTCAGAGTTTAGACTCTTCTAAATATATCAAGTGGGACCAGGTGCCTGATCTGCTTTAATACCATGTACCTTTTATTAGGGGTTGATCAGCTGCCATTTCCATTTATATTTCCTGATGTTCTTTCTTGATTCAAGGTTATTTTTAAGTAACCCAGGTCAGGAAGGATATGAGAGGGGTGGAGTGCTGTGGGAAATGTGGACAATTAATGGAAAACATATTTGGAAGGGAGTTTTGGGAGCTTCCAAAGAAGTGTATTAAAATGTAATCGACTTGTTTGATTAAAAATGCCTATCACAGTCAGGCTGCCCTCCTTACCCTCTTCAAAATGCCTGAATGTAGCTACTGCAAATTATGTAATAATTACTGAGTAATACTTATATCACTAACAGTATCCAGTTCTTCATGCATTATATATATAACCTGCAGCTTTTATTATGACTTACTCATGTTGTGAGAATGTCAGTGTATGTTAATTTTTAGTTGTAATTTGGGATAGTGGAGTATGTAAAATCTGGTTAAAGTTAAAATACCAGCGGTTTTCCATGAACTGTTTTGAGAAAAGCACAAAGCTACTAAGGTAAAAATATGTAAAGTTTCAGCCTAGAATTGTGTTGTGGTTTAACCGGTCAGGCAGCAAAACACCATACAGCTGTTAGCTTACTACCCCCCAGTGAGATGGGGAAGAGAATTGGAAAAAAGGTAAAACTTGTGGGTTTGAGATGAACGTAATTTAATAGGACAGAAAAGGAAGGGAAAATAATAATAACTATAAAAGAATATACAAAACAAGTTATGCACAATGCATATTGCTTACCATCTGCTGATCGATGCCCAGCCAGTCCCCAAGCAGTGGCCGCTGCCTCCTGGCCAATTCCCCCCAGTTTTGTTGTTCAGCATGATGTTGTATGGTCTGGAATACCCCTTTGGTCAGCTGGGGTCAGCTGTCCTGGCTGTGCCCCCTCCCAGGTTCCTGTGCATCCCCAGCCTGCTCACTGGCAGGACAGCATGAGAAGCTGAGCAGTCCTTGGCTTAATGTAAGTACTGCTCAGCAACAACGAAAACATCAGTTTGTTACCAACATTATTCTCATCCTAAATCCAAAACACAGCACTACACCAGCTACTAGGAAGAATATTAACTGTATCCCAACCAAAACCAGGACAAATTGTTGGCACCTTGTCTGGTTTTTAACTTTGGGATTACAATGTGGCACAACAGACTATGACATAACATCGTTTCTTGGGTGTCTTTTTAAAATTAAGGACTTAAAAGGGAGCAACTAGTTTAGTGAGGTACTTAAAACCCATCTTATCACTGACGGTGGCCGTATCTGTTTACAGTGTTTACGTTGAACACAAACTGTCTTGTGGCACAGATTGTTATGGTTATAGATGTCAGTAGACTATAAAAATCCTTTCTACCAGAAACTCAAAACTGGCACTAGAAAGTCTCAGTTCCTCTTCTCTTTCCTTGTCTTCCCCTTTTCCTCCATCAGGTGGGATTCTTTGATCTCTCACTTCCTTAATAGAGTCCTCTTTGACAGGCAAGAGTAACTGCAGGTTTTTATTATGTGGATGACTTCATGTGTTCCTAAAGCTATCTCCTCCAAGTAACTGAGAAAAAATGCAGTGTTGTAAACTGTTCTGTGATGAATGAATTCATGTGTTGGTCAGAGTCTTGCTACCCCCATGCTGCTTTGACATCATCATTCTGTTGGGCAACCTGTAAGTTCGTCCCTGTTCTTGGGTGGGGGGGTCTGGGGACAACGTTGTTTGTATGTGTGTCATCAAAAATATCCAAGTGCCCTTAGCAAATAATTTCTTCCTGTTAGATAGTAATAGCATATTTATTTAGCAGGTTTGATGCATTTAAACCTGTAGCAGCCATTTGGGTATGCAGGAAGCCTTAATCAATTTCTCTGCCCTCTGTTAGATACTCAAGAGAAGCTAAATTAGGAGATACTGCTTGTACATGGAGGAGCCAAAGCTGTGTAACTGTAGGCGTCTTAGAGCTAGGCATGCTTAGCTTGCCATACATAGACACAGGAAAGCACAGCAAGATACAGCAGACATTCCAGATTGGATTAAATGGAAGTGTTGGCACCTGTTAGCATAATAAACACAGAGTAGACAGCGAAAGTCCTTTTGATCAGTAAAACAAAATACGCAGTATGGACTTAGGAGTATGGAGAGATGCACATTTTTTGTTGTTGATGTTGTTACTCAAAACTGCTCTGAGGAAGTCCTTAAACTTAGCCCTTGAAATACTTATTCTAAAGACTCATGCTGAATTAATTGTTCTTACGTACTAGTTAAGGAAAATTGGCTTAAGCTTTAGAAACATTTGCCGATATTCACTTTAAGTTGTTTCTGGGTCTGGAACATATTGTGGTCTCTAAGGTGAATGCAGGTGTTTAAAAATACCTTATTTTGCATATTATTAAATACTATATTGCACACAGTACATTTAGTATTGTTAAATATTAAAGATACTAATATTTAGAGCATGACAATAAAACCCAAGGTTCTTGAAAGTTCCTAAGTTATATTTCCAAGGCTTTCTTAACCCTCTCTCATCACCTAAAATATCTCCTTCTTGCAATCCTGAAACGTACTTCATTAAATGTATTTTATGAAGTTTTGCCTACACAACTCCTATAATCAGGGACTTGTAGTTGTATAACTACAAGTGGTAGTAATAATTTCTACTTACTGTATTTGGCACCCATCACACACTCAAAGTTGCTCAGTGTTTTATAAAATAATACATAACTTTTCTATACCTAACATTAGTTGTGCTGTAAAAGTAACACTTGCACATCTCCTTTATGGTTAGCCACACTACTAGCAAGCCAGCTAGGTTTTCCAGAATCAGCTGACAGCCAGCAAGAATAATGTGATTGCTTTGAGTACATATATACACATACACTATCCTCTAATGTATTTTAAAAAAAAGTCTCGAAAACTTGCATTAAAATTGGTTTCCTAGTCACACACCTACACTCAGATCTGGAAGCTGATGTCTGGTGCCTTGCCTGAGACGTTCCGATGGTTGCAGAACATTAGATAACTGACAATTATGGCACTCTTACCTAGATAAATAATAAATCTTGAGATCCCCCTTCTGATTTTCTGTATTCTGGTGGTGTATCTTTGTCTTGACATGGAGAAACACTGCTACCTTCTCTTAGTGAGTGTGAACCCTCACTGCTTTCTTGAGACAGTGTTGATATCCCGACCATAAGGTACTTACCTACAATTTATTTGAGAGCCTTTAAATTCTGAGGGTTGTATATGGTTAGAGACCTTTCATTTCACAGTATTTTTCGTTGTAGTAAACACAAGCGATTGCCTCGTTTCTGTAGTGATGTCATGTAGTGCAATTTCTTGTTACCAGATAAAGTTTACATCTTGGCTTCCTAGCCTGAAAGATGAGTGAGGCAAAAAAATACCAAATAAGTTAAGCAGCTCAGTCGTGTTTACACTTGGCTCAAGGCAAAACACCGTGTGTTTGGTTTAGCTCTGTGGATGAGGAGATTTATCCTTATGGTGCACAGAGTACCTTTTTAAAAATGTTTAGGAACTGAGAGCGCTAGGCGACTTCTGAAGAGCTGTCACACACTTCGAGTATCGACCCTGTGCTATAAATCAGACTTAATTACATGCCATTCATAATTGTTACGTAATTAGTTTTACAGAATGCTAGCTTCATTATTGTAACAGTAGCAAGAGTTGAGTATTGATTATGTGATAACTTTCAACATAAGCTTGACCACCATAGATCAAAAGTTCATTGAGCCCAGCCTCCACTCTCTCTTAGTGTTGACAGCTGATGGCTGAGTAAGTGTATCGTAACAGGGCGTATGTGATGCTTTCCAGAAATGCTGTCATAGGCTCTAGCAACTTGCAGTCCTGGTATCCTTGAGCTGAAGTTCATGCCTTTGCAGTTAATGGCCATTTTTCTTCTAAGACTTTGCCCAAATGCCTTCTTGAATCATTACATATGTCTAAAGTCTCCAGTGGCTATTGCAAGTAGTTTGAGGGCTCACTACACGTTATCATAAAAATATCTTTTGATTTTTAATCAACACCTTAGTGTTGTAATGTTCAGGGCTGATGAACCTCCTGCAGCTTCATGCCACTGCGTCAAGCCAGCAATGAAGGCATACAGCCTCATCCAGCAGCACGTGCACAAAACCCAGGTATTCAATACACACAGATCAACACAGACAGAAATGCTCAGCACTGATGCAAAACAAGCAGCACCAATGGCCTCATCCAGTTCCCTGCTCTGACTGATCAGGATGAAGGTCTGTTAGTGGGAAATGATACATCTACACAGTATGGATCCCTCCTTAAAATAGGCTAGACACAGTTCATCAAGCAGCTGGCTCTTGGATCCTCTTGCCTTCAGTTACCTCATGCACAGAAATGCAGACACACAGAAATGGGTTTCTCGATAGACCCCCAGACTTTATGTCCCACCAGTAGCTGGCCTGGACCTTCTAGCCCCTTCAGTATCTTAACCCCTTCAGTTGTCTCACTCACAGAGACTCACTTATCCAGCCCAGACTTAATTCTGTATTGATAGGTGGCTGCCAGGTGATTTCTCCTGCTCACTGTCTGGTGTGCTCGATATTCAGTAGTCACATTCAATCCAGTTGCTGGCACCACAGACACATGGGCTCCTGTGACCTGTGGTCCATTCTCCAGTTGATGGCCTTTAGAGCTCCATACGTACACATGCACACATATACAGAGTCCCCTTATCCAGGAAAATAGAAATGGAATCTAAGGTGAAGACAGGAAAGACTCTGGTGATCAAGGACAGGTCATGGACAGACAAATGTACTGGCCAGGCTGGCCCTTTCTGTCAGCTTATGCCTTTATTCTCCCATGCTCATTCCTTCCCAAACCTCCTTGATCCTTCCTTTTCCCTGCCTTTGGTTCCTCCTGTAATCATTCCATTAAAAGTATTGTAGAATCCCAAAATTATCTTCCCTGCATCCCATAACGTGTCCTACTTCTACAGGCACCATTCTCAGTCTGAAAGGTGATCTGGAAAGCCTTTCTGCTGACTTCTCTGGATGGGTTTCTCACAATAGGTTCTCTCATCTTTTCCCCCTCCATTTTCTTCCAGGGTGAAGAATCCCAGCATGTATAACCATAATTGTACACAGGAATGAGCAGCCCTGCAGAGGGGTCTCCCCAGAGCGGGGCAGAGGGGCAGAACCCCCTCCCTCACCCCGCTGGCCACGCGGCTTTGGGGGCAGCCCGGGACACGGGTGGCTTCTGGGCTGCGAGCGCACATTGCTGGCTCATGTCCAGCTTTTCACCCACCAGGACCCCCAAGTCCTTCTCCATGGGGCTGCTCTCCATCCCTTCATCCCCAGCCTGTGCTGATACCGGGGGTTGCCCTGACCCTGGTGCAGGACCCTGCACTTGGCCTTGGTGAACCGCAGGAGGTTCACACAGGCCCATTCCTTGAGCTGGTCCAGGTCCCTCTGGATGGCGTCCCGTCCCTCAGGCGTGTCACCTGCACCACTCAGCTTGGTGTCATCAAGCCAGGATGTACCTAGCACTGAAAACGTAGTTTGTCTATTTGTGGATGTTATGGTGTAGGGCCATTGTGTGTTTTGCTCCCATGCCGTTCCCAGGTGGCCTTTCTGGTCAGTACCAAGCCACCGACCTGAGGTTTTACGTTACAGCCCCAAGGCCCGATTAGTGCATAGTCAGCCTGGGGCATATTACTGTGCGTGTAAAGTACGGACTGTCTTTCACCATATACTTCTTTTCCTATTCATTTACATTGAACTTCAGCTGCAGTTTGAACACGCAGCTGGTTGATACTGAAAGGCTTTCCTACAGGTGTTCAGAGACAGTCTTGTTCTATGCTGCCTTCAGCAACCTGCTCTGGCAAGAAAACTTTGTTTTGGGCATAAGATGCTATGTTTGTTTTATTTTTTTGTGGAAGAAAGGTGCCTCAGATGTTAGGAAAATATGTTGTAGTGTAATTAAAATGCAGTTGTTATTTTTACTATAGATTTGCCTGTCACTAACATAACTTACAACACATCTACATCTCAGTCACACTTATGACTGAAGTTCAGTATATCAAATTGGTCTTAAAGTAATTCTAGTTCAGGTACCAGTCCAGTCATAACATTACTAGATTTTGTGTGACTAACTGCCTGGGCATTCCTTCAGTGTCAATATATGCTCATTTACTTCTCTTATAAATGGCTATTCTGAGCGTTTTCTATTTTTTTAAGTATATAACAAAATTTGGCAGAAGTCCACTGTGACAGTTTCTTGAACCACAAAATAAAAATCTCACTTCTAAATGGAAAAGCTACTTGCATGTAGTTTTCTGTGTGTTTTTAAATGAAAGAAAGGTTAAATGCATCTTATGCACACACAGAAAAATGTATTTACCTTAAAAATTAATGCTTCCTTTTGTTATGAAACTATTTTGTATGTTTAACTCATGGTGTGAGAAAATAATTATTGGTAAAACTGACGTATTTCCATTTTATGCAATGTATCTGATTCATATAATTGACTGGAAAAATCTTTTGTGTGTCATTGTAGTTCTGAATAACAGTCCTATGTGTGCAAACAAACACCGAAGTGGTGGTGATCCTGTGTCAAAAATAGCTCATTAGCTTCAGTGCTAAGTCTTAACAGTAATTATTACTAGTCTGACAAATGTTATAACAAACAAATTTTAGTAACATGAGCCCAAAGCCTCAAGTCATAATTCATGTGTTTCTAAATACATGAGCAGCAAAGCGCTTTTTTTGAGGGGAGTGGTGAGGAACCTGGGAAATTTGGACCAATGCTAGCTGAAGGTATGTGACAGCTAAGTAGCCTCCTCTGGACCAGATTCTTTCTGTTGCTGTTGTTGAAATTACTTGCTGTAAGAATTTTATGTTCTGCTAATCTGAAATGAGCTCTTTTTCACAATGCCTGTGGGGTCAAGGCTGTGTCAGCGAAGGAGGTGGTTTTGCCACACCAGAGTTATAAACTGTGCCTGTGCCCCGTAAACAGTTGTTGGTTTTTCCAAGTTCTGGTGTTCTGCACAGTGGAGTGGAACAGCATTCCTTTCTGCCGTGGCACAAAGGTGTCCAGAAGCATTTTAAACTACTCTGTCTTAATTATGCCCAGTACCTGTTCAGCTGGTGGATTTGGTATTCACCCCATGCTTTAGCAATACTGACTTGTGTGTGGGTTGTAATGGGCTAGGAGTGGCCAAGGTGCTCACAAGTTGCTCTTCTGCAGAGGCTGTGTTGTGTGACTAGCAAGGCCTTGTTGGTCTTGGAAATGCTGAGTAACATGGCTCCTAAGCAACAGAATGTGGTGGAGTTGCAGAAGCTACTGAGACCTCCGCTGTTGATAGCTTTATGGCTTGGTGTCATGGTGAACCCAGCTGCGGGTCCCAGTTGGCCATGAAATGTCTGATGCTCATCCTCTTCAGATATTCTGGCTTAAGTATCAGCTGTTAGACAGTGCTGGAGATGGCTAGATGCCCCATCCCTGGAAACATTCAAG
>NW_010513195.1:0-8205 GCF_000687285.1 Phaethon lepturus
AAATTTTTTTTTTCTTTATTATAATCACTTCTGTATTTCTTCTCCGTATAATTCCCAAATCCACCGTCAACATGGTTGAGCTACCAGGGGTAGCGATCGCATGCGCAGCCCTGGCAAGTAACAGGAGCCTGTGGGATGGAGGGGCACGGGGCTGAGAAGACATCAGGAAGCTGCCCAGACCCAGGATGACCTTGTGCCCTGTGCCAGGGCCCGTGCCCAGCACTTGGAGCAAGCACAGTCGAGGACACGGTCACTTCTCTGACGCTGGCAATAACTAAAATACCAAGAGGAGACCTACTTTCATTGTATTTTTCTCTTAACCTCTCTTCAGTGATTTAATTGTCCCTTTTTGTATGGGCTGTTCAGTATTTGCTACAATTCCCTCCCACACCCCACAACCTACTTTTCCTAATTATTTCTTCCACCTACCTTTGTTTTTCTAGCTTTTCCTGCCACATGAGAGCAAATTCCCCTGCCGCTCTCCCACTGAGTGTGGGTCCAACAAGCCATGTAAGTATATACTTACATACCCAAGTACAGCCATTAACTTCTAACAGCCTGACTAATATTAAGCACAGTTACATGTCATTTAGTGGGCAGGGGCTAGTTTTTGTGGAGCACTGACCCCCAGGATCTCATTTCATAATCTTCTTTCCATCCCACCAGGTCGATGGGGAGCTGGCAATAGGACACGCGCATATTCTGTGCTGTAGATAACAGCATTGGTATTTGCTGCCTGACTTTGCCTTTACCTCAGACTAAGGAGTTTTTATCTCAGAACTCGGGTAGCTCTATGAAAAACTGAGTGAAAATAAATTGCATCCGATGAATCATATTGTCACCACCTCCAAACGCAGGCCCTGGAAACTAATGCTGCTTTCATACTTGCAAATGCCCTCTTGTGGAGAACCTAATATCAGATTTTCCTACTTTAGGACCTAGCCCAAAATCAGCTGCTCTCAGAGGGCTGCTTTTTTTTTTCCTAGAGACTCAGTCCGCAAAATTCCCGGCAGCAGCAATGCCTGCCTCTGTCGCACACACACTCGGGAACACTTTGTGCCTCAGCTAATGTAAAGGGAAGGGATGAGGACACCACTGCTGATGGGTTGTGGGTTTGGGAAGGCCAGGTGGCATAAAGGCCACTGATTCCCCATCTGTGGTACATGGACCCAAGTGGCTTAAGGTCCCCAAGCCTGTCTGGCCAGTCCTTAAACTGCAGATCTGAAAAAGAAGCAGAAAAAGCCTGCTGGGTTGCTCGCCTACTGCAGACTCACTGCCTTTCCACAGAGTAAACGGGAATTCAGGTCAAGTGTCCAAATCATGCTGTGGTCAGACATGACTGAAATGTCCTTATCCCAAATTCAGGTTTTTCTCTGTAAGGTCCCATAGAGGTAAAAGGGGTTTCTTGTGTTTCAGGGCACATGATATCATAAAATCCCCTTCATAACTATCCTTCAAAAGCTTAAGGAGGCATTTCACAAATCCCAATTCAGACAGGACGCCTTGGAGGCCACCAGCTGTACCCAGTTCCTACTGACTTCACGATGCAGGCTCCCCTACGGCGGCACCAGCACCCCAGCACAGGGGCCACCATCACAGCGAAGAGACACAAGAGGCAGCAGCTCCTCCCAGCTTACCCGTCCCTTGCCCTGGTTGAGGTGAGCCTCAGCAGCCAGATCCCAGGCTGGGCAGGACCCACCAGAGGTACCACTTTCACCTGCAGACAGACCTTGGGGGAGGATGCTCTGCTTCTGGAAACCCACCATCCAAAAAGGGCTGCCTTCCAGTCCCCTCATTGGAGGTTTTCCTATCAGTATTTCCAGTGACAGAGACTCTGCCAACTTGCATTTTGTTCCACCGCCTTTTCCACCAATGTAGGAGACTGAGCTATAACCCTATCATGAGCTATTCAGATTTGAATATTTTATCTTAGACTTTCAAACTTGCAGTTTCAGGTTCCTTAAATATTACCCGACATAAGGCAAGTATGCATATATATACAAAAAAGCATTGTGCTAAAATTGAAAGTATAGGAAGAAAAAAACAGTAAGTGTTGCAATCTTCCACAGCAAATTCTCCTTTACAGCATAATGGGGAAATTTTTACAATTGAAAACCATTGATGAAGGGTCAGAAATGCAAATTGCTACACTACTTTGTATTAACTAAAGATCCACTCTTATGATTCCAAAGCTTCTTCAGAAGTGACAGAGGCCTTCTTTTCTTTGAGAAATGACATCATCCTTCCCAATCCTTCAACAAGAACCCAAGTCTTCATTCTGTCCTTTAACTAATTAAACTTATAAAATGTGTTTCTATTCTTGATAACCATGTTAGCTGTGACTGGCTTATTTTGAGTAAACTGGATGTGCCTAATAAAGTTAAGAAATAGAAGGCATTTTAAGAAGCAATCCATATGTCAGAAGTTAGTTATACTTCAGTTTTAATTTTCCATTATAGTTTTTAGCTTTTTTTTTCCTCTCAATTTAAACCAGCAAATTCCTCACCAAAAGAACACCTATGTCACCAGTGTCCTATTGACTTACAACACTTAGCTGCCAAGATGATCTTAATGGCCATGTTTTTCTCAGCTTAGATTTTTTTTTTTGTAGTCCAGAAGCCAGCAGGATGTCTTTTTTAGTGTTACTTTCTTTAAAAATCCTGCAAAGGGTATTTCAGAAAAAGTAGACACTTGTACAAAGTGTCCCTCAGGCTAGTGGATTCCAACAGATATTTTTACAAACATTCTTGAACCTTGAAGCTGCAATTTCTCCCTGAAATGGAGTACTTCTGACTGCTCTTGTATCATACTCTGCTTCCAGATACTTTTTTCCTTTGACTACAACAGCAAAGGAGTTGCTTTGCTTGAAAAAGGAAATTATTCTTCCATTCAGTCCTAAAATACAGGCCACTTTCTTTGTCCTTGAACCTTGATAGTAAAATAACCTCTGGCCTTGAAACAACATTATCTCCAACTCAGGTAGTAAATAAAACAAAATTGCTGAGAGAAATTCCCAAGGCCTCCAGGGTTTTTCAAGGCTACCTTGGTCCATGTACCTTGGTCCAAGGACCATGGTCCTTGTAACGTCTCATATAAATCCTTAGCAATACGCTGTCAGCACTGGGAGCCACGGCTGCAGCCTGATGTACATGTACTACATCGGTGCTCTTTCTTGCTTTCGGAGGCACATCCCAGCTTTGCCTCCAAAGCCAGAGATACGATGGTTACAAGGCCCCACTCTAAATGTGCCAGAGCTGCTACCACCATCTGCCTTTTTCTTTTCCATTGGCAGTTTCTTGTTCTTCTGAGTTCTTGAAAGATCAACTTCCATCTGCAGGTGATTTTAATGACTGCAGGCACTACTCTCTTACAGTGTAAAATGTTTGAGACACTTCCAAAACTAATTTGTAAATATTTTAAAGTCTGGATCTGTAATAGGCTGCAATTTCCTCACATTTCAGGTGTATGGAAATATGGGATGGTAGTTTATCCACACAGAGACAAACAACTATGAATTCTACTGAAAAGCTCAGATCCCATCTAACTACTTAGGAATTAAGGAGTCTACATCCATTTCAGTGATGAATACTCATGTTATATTTGCAAATACACTTTTTTAATTAATAGTAATCGGAGTATAAGTTTCCAAGTCTTAAGGAGTCTTAAAGGACTCTTAAGGACTCCTTAAAATAAATTTAATTGCAATATATATTTGACATTTGTGATATCCCGAAGCATATGTGAAAAGGCATATCTCACCTGAAATTCACAAAATGTTTTCTTACTGAATGATGTGCTGGCTTTATCAATTCATTTACTCATTTTGAGTATTCATTAATTTTTCAGTGGTACTTTAAAGGCAATTAATAGGCATCTTGATTTTTTTTAAAGGTTCTCCAATTTCAGTCCTGTGGATTTGTCCATTATGCTATTTAAATAATGAAAGTACATTCACTTCACTTATGGCTATGGTTTTATTGTACCTCGTTTTCAGCTGCAAACTTGGTGCTGCAGATGGCACCCTACACCTAGGAAAGAAATCGGTCACCTTCAGCACAGCAAGACCTTGCTCGTTCTTTCTTCCCAGCACAGTAGCTGTATAAAGCCTGTATTTAATTCATTAAATAGCAAATAACAATGCTTATCTAAAAAAGATTTTATTACAGCCTTCTCACATGCAGTGCTACTCTACGCTTCACTGATCTGAAGTAACATGTATGAAATACTGCACTGGGGTTGTGCACCCGTTTTCACCGGGTTAAGCAAGCTGCAACTTCTGTACTTGGAGTTGAAGCTTTGCGAGCACCAAAATCTTCATATAAATATCCAGATTTTTAAACTATTTGTCCATATGTTTGGAGGGCAGAGCACTAGCAGTTTAAATGAAGAGGCTACCTGGCAGGTCTCGTGGGTAGGCAGGCTACTGCATTGCACAGTGGTTACCCGAGGATGTAACAGCTTCCCAGTACCCCTTTGCACGCTGACTTCCCGTGCTTGCTGAGCTCCAGGAAGAGCACCTGCTTCCTTATATTTTATTTTCCATTTTGTGTCTACTTTAGCTCTTATATTGTAATCACTTCAGTCAAAGGCAGTCTAATACATATTTGGAAAAAAGTCTTACACCATTGGGACCCTGCTACCTGCTGGTATCTAGGCTTTATTATTAAACTAAGCATTAAAAGTTTATCAACAACATGATCAGGAAAGAAGATGTTTTCCTAACTTGGCTTTTTTTTGCTATTCACCAAAAAGCTGATTCATAATGAGCTGTGTCCACCTGAGGCTCTAATTTACTATTCTATAGATAAAATAAAATTTGAGGAAATCAAAATCCACATAAAGCAGGAGGCTGCATTCTGAGAGAATTTACTCTGGGGAAGGCCAGAATCTTGCCAGTGCCCCCAGTTGTCCTAATAAGCACTAATTGCCCCATCATTAAAGACTGGGAAGGCCCAAGCCAAAGCCAGATTTTAGAAGGAGCTCATGAGTCTCCTCCAAGTGTAAACCCACCTGTTCTCATTGCACCAACCCCAAACTATGTTTCTCCATAAAAATATTCAAAAGCCATCTGGACATAGGCCTGGGCAACCAGCTCTAGGACTGACAAGATGACCCCCAGAGATCCCTTCCAACCTCAACTGTTCTGTGATACCAGCAGGCAGACAGACTGGTTTCTACCTCATTTCTGTTTCATTCACAAAAGAAGAGTCAATGAAATCCTGTAACAAGACCTCCAGCATCACACCAACTTTCTTCAAGATGGCTGGGTTACCTCCCTGCAACAGGCAGACTTTGGCCTACAGCAATAACATCCATGTACCCATGCCACAGGCTCCATCCTTTGCTAATTTCAGTTTCCACCACTGAAGTAATCCAGCCCCTTCCCACATTCCTATAGCCTGCTTGCCCAGTTACACCAGGCTCATGCTCTCCTCAAATAAAGCCAGAACGACCTGTGAGAGGCAAGTAGGCACACATTCCCAGCCAGTTGCTACCAAAGGCAGCCAGGTTTAGCTTTCTAGAAAACACAGCCAAACTATTCAACCATCTATCAAACCAGACCATTGTTATTTGAGGCCTTCTCCTACTGTTGACTACATTAAGCCAGTAACCAACTGCCTTGAGCACCCACAGTCACTGCAAGCTCATCTAGTTTTTCCATATTTCTCTGCTGAAGCCTCATCACCCAGACCTTCTCTATCACCAGCCCAGCTCCCACACCCCAAAAACATCAAGAGGCAACCAGAGCATTAAATGCAACAGTTCTTTTGCTGTAAATTATTTCAGGAGAAGCTCTGTTTACCTCAGCAGCCAGTAGGGCTAGAGTTGACCAGTACCCTTAAACCAAGAAGACATCCTACACACTCTCCTAAAGCACCTGACAGCAAGCCTTCTTCCAATGCCACACTTTTATAAGGAGGGGACACACCCTGGTGGGAGGGGAGCCTACGGTCAGGGCCCTGAGGGCACTAACAGGCTTTGATGGCCCTGACCATGCTCACCTGCCCCCCAGCCCTGCCCATAGGGCCAGGGCCTCTATTAAAGCTCAGGGGACTGCATGCTTTTCCTTTAGCTATGGGTGTACCTGTTCCTAGTGCTGGTTCATGGTTTTTCTAAATTGCTTCTGGCTTCCTCAAGTTGTTCTTGTACCTGACTTCTTTTTTTTTTCATCTCTTAGTGCTCAGTGGGGTGCTGGTAAAGCCTGTGGCTATCCTCTTCTCTGCCTGCTGCCCCACCAAGGGCTGTGCCTCATCAGTGAGACCTTTGTCTGTGTTGTGGTCATCCTCAGCTCCCAGCTTGTTCTTCCTCATGGAGTAGCCTTGCTCCTACTACTGCCTGATGAACCTCCTTGTCTTTGCATAGGCTGTCATCCCTTCCTTTACACATCTGACTTACATGCAGGGTTGTGAGTACAGGGGTTTTCTGAGAGAGTTTGTCCCTTGTACAGGGGAGAGACAGAAGTGAGTTTTGGAAGCTGGTGCCGCAGGTGGGACCTCCATGTGTGAGTTAGTCCATTGTAGGCCAGCCTGGATGCGAAGTAAGTTCTCTGGTAGCCTCCCCTCCCAAAGCCCTCGGCTCTTGCGCTCTGAGCGTGAGGCTCGCGTGGCCGGCTCCCACCCTACGAGCACTGTGCGGGAGGGCAGAGGGGAGGTACTGTGCCCCTTAGCTGCGGCTGCCGTTGGGGTTCCTCACGCCCTGTGCTCAAGGGGCGCTCTCTGAAAGGCCCATCCCCGTGGCAGCACCATAATGCTCGTTCCGACTCCGTGAGTCACACGCCTGCGTCAGAGCCAAAGGCCAAATATCTGCCCCTGCTTTTTCACGTAAGGCGAGGAAGCTGAGAGGTTTGCCCGTGGAAAGCCGAGGTAAAATGTTCGGTGCAAACAGCAGAGACCATGAGCTATCCCACCTGGCTGGCGGGGAGCTGTGGGAGGCTGCGACTAACAATGTAAATGTGCATCCCACTTGGCTGGCGTTACATTTGACAACATACATGTGCTGTGCATGGGGCAGGAACTGGCTTATCATTTGATCATATACACTTTTTTCTGGAAGATGTCAGTCAAAATATTACAATGCTGGTTTTCATGTTACTTTAATTGGAACAGGTTGAGATGTGGAGCTGCTTGCTCCCACCCATGAAGTACAAAGATTGAAGAAGACAAAGCAGCGAGACTTAAAAGACAGGAATAGCATAAGAATGTAAAAACTGAGCTTACATCAATATTTTAAAGTGTGGAAAAAGGTAGTAAAGCAAATACTAGTTTTCTGCATCACATTCCTAGTGGTTTATGACTGTTAAGCTTCAGTTAATTAACATACCGAAGCGAAGATGTAATGTAAATACATTGTTAGTATTTTAAGTAACACTTAGAAATTACAAATGAGAAAGTTGCTAATACTTGTGTAGCTAAGTTTATTTTACCCAAAACTTTTACATATTTATTCTAACCTTATACCCGGAGATCAGTGAATTCTCACATATCTACCAAGCAGCTCTGAGTGACATGAAAGGATTAATTTTCTGGCAGTGGTAATCTGGAAGATCAAATTTATTAGGTAATGTCAGTGCCAGCATTTTTAGTACCCTTTACCCCACAGTAATTAATTGCAATGCTAACTTGACCTAATAGCACAATTGCAAATGCTAGTCTGGATATTCCACACATTTTTTCTTCCAGGACTCAAATACTTGTGGTTTTTCTTGAGAATGTCCTGGAACAAACATTTGTGGCATGTCTAGACCAGCACTTAGCATTGAATTTGGTTAACTCAAGTTAATGGGTAATCAATTAACTGGAAGTAAAAAAGGACCAAAACCTCTGTTCTAGGCATATTGCAATCCATCAGGCAACAGAAAAAGTCCTGCAGCCTGACTCGGCGTGATCCGCATCTTTTCTATTTAAACGTAAGGTTCATTGAAGAACATTAGCATTTGAAAGTCGGTAGCAAAGAAGTAATTTGTATAACAGTCCAGCATCTGTCTGTGCGTGCCAACTGTCTCTGGGGAGTAATTTTCTCCAGCTACACGGGTGTAAAACCAAAGCTATTGTACGACTGGTCTGCAACCAGTCTGAAGAAGTAACGCGGTGGCGACGTACACGGGGCGCGGAGCCGTACGCGCACGCGTGACGTGGGAGCGAGCGCTCGGTGCCGGTGGCCGCGTTCGGCCGCCTGGCTGGCGGCTGTGCTTCCCCAGCTGCGTGG
>NW_010513196.1:0-209 GCF_000687285.1 Phaethon lepturus
GGCTCTGCACGTGCGATGGTCAAGCGCTGGCAAAAACAGCCCGTGGGAAGAGGAGACGATGGGCTGCAGCCCCAGCACCAGCCCTTTGCCCCCCAGGCAGCAGCCGGGCCCTGCAGAGGGTTTTATTCCCACCCCTGCGGCACCGGACGAGCTCCCAGCCCAGCCTTCCACGGGGCGATTGCAAAAGCGGCTAATTAAAATTAAGAGAG
>NW_010513196.1:440-702 GCF_000687285.1 Phaethon lepturus
GCAAAGGTCAGAGTAATTAGCACATGGCGGCGGGGAGAGATTTCCCAGCTTACGGACGGGGACAGGCACTCGCAGGGCTGGAGGAAAATTGGGGTAATTTGGCCCCTTGCAGCCTAACGAGGGGTAGGGGGGCAAAGGTCAGAGTAATTAGCACATGGCGGCGGGGAGAGATTTCCCAGCTTACGGACGGGGACAGGCACTCGCAGGGCTGGAGGAAAATTGGGGTAATTTGGCCCCTTGCAGCCTAACGAGGGGTAGGGGG
>NW_010513196.1:742-987 GCF_000687285.1 Phaethon lepturus
GGCTAACGGCATCCCCGGCAAAACCCCGCGGGCCAGGGAGCGTCGCCCGCGCCCGGTGCCCCGCAGCCCAGCCATGGAGAGGGGCTTTTTGTTGTGGTTTTTTTTTCCCCGATGGTAAGAAATTGGGTCAATTTGCTCTTTGTTTCCCATATGGGGAGCCAGATGGATTGAGAGGAGGGAGTTGGATAAACAGGCTCCTGGACAGACAGATCAGCCGGGCGAGACGGGCAGCAGCAGGCAGCACT
>NW_010513197.1:0-19835 GCF_000687285.1 Phaethon lepturus
GGGCTGAGGAGGGGGCTCGCCGCCGCGCCCGCCGCCGCTGAGGAGGAGGAGGAAGAAGAGGCGAGGCACCATTTGCTGCTCCCTGCCCCAGCCATGGAGAACGCGCACACAAAGACTGTGGAGGAAGTTTTGGCTTATTTCGGCGTCAACGAAAGCACCGGGCTCAGCCTGGAGCAAGTGAAGAAGCTGAAGGAGAAATGGGGCTCCAACGGTAGGTGAACCGGCCCCACGCCGCCCGCCTCCCTCCGCCGCGGGGATGCTGTCGCTGGCACTCGTCGTCTTTTCCCCCCTCTGCTCCCTTTTCCACCCCTTTCTCTTTTTTCGCTCATCCTTTTCGGGGCCCTGTTTCAAGGCCTGACGTGTATTTGCGAAGCCGGCATCTCTTACAGGACCCGGAATAGGAGCGAGGGAGAGAAGATGGCTGACTTGAACTCCACCTCGTGGGTTTCTTTCATACCCCAAGCTCACAGGGCTGCTTTGGGAAGGAGGATGTCACCTCCGTTTCCTTTCACCTTAACGGTGGGAAATCTTCTTCCATTCTGAAATGAAGCACTTGGGGTTGTTTTATTTTTTTGCCCGTCTTGACCTTAATTTTTCCCTGCTTTTCAGTGCTTTTCTGTCCCTTATTTTACGTTCTTACCTTGAGTTGGGGCATAGAATTCAGCCGATAAGGTGTTTCTTTTATTAATCCTTGCTTGGCCTTCTAGTCCCTTTTGAACTCCCATGCCATTGTGTAAAAATGAAAAGCTATGGGAAGATTATACGGTGAGGGTTTTTTTTAGCTTTAACACTGCTTTTGTGCCTCTTGAATTAATAGATCTAGTTGCGGGGAAATAAAAGGGAGAGCAGAAATAAGAAAATACTCTTAAAACGGAGGAAAGAATTTGAAGTATTTTGAACCAAGTTAGGTGGTTCGGGTTTTCTTTAAGTGAATTTGGAGGAAGGACCTTTGTCAGCGTTTGAAAAGCATTTTGAGCCTTTGACCCTTTGTGTGCAGCAACAGCAGAAGTCCCACACAGCTGGCTGGAGTGATGACTTAGCTGAATCATAACTCTTAGTACATTCTGGCTAACCTGTATGTGTCTTAAAATGAAAAACTATCGGGCCTATTCAGATGCTCTAATGAAAAGAGCCACCTTAATGGGCCTTTCAGTATGTCTGTCAGATAACAACCCAGTTGAGTGTGCAGTTCAGGAACAGTCTCTGGTGAATGCCTTATAATGCTCTAATGTGTTTCTTCAACCATTTATTTTCTTTGACATGCTTCCTGGAAAAACCTTTCACTGACAGAGTTACCAGCTGAGGAAGGTAAGCATGTTCATGGAATCTTATGTTAATCCCTGTTGAGAAGTCATCTTTTTTTTTTTAAATGTGCATAACTAAATGGCTTTGTTACATATTGCAGGAAAAACCTTACTCGAGCTTGTGATTGAACAATTTGAAGACTTACTAGTTAGAATTTTGTTGCTGGCAGCTTGCATATCTTTTGTAAGTATGATTTTTTTTTTTAATTTCATAGGCTTCTGTATTGCAGAATGACATATGTTCCAATGTGTAGTAACAGTACATACTGAAGTTATTCTCTTGCTCAAAAGGTAGAAGTATAAGATGCAAAGTAAACTGCCAGCTCTTAAACTAGTTGCCTTGTGAAGAGGTTTTTGTATGCCAGAAAACAGAATTTCAGGGTATCTCTCATTGCATGAGTCATAAGTACGTAACTACGCTAGACGGGTATTTTAAAAAGTGCTGCTCATTCAGCCCAGTTTGCTTATTTGAGGTGGGATTTCCCAATGCTTTTGTTGGCTTTGAAAACTAACCTTGAGTAAGTAAGTGTTTAACTGGACATTCTTCTTGCCTTTGAGTTAATCGTTATCAAGCTCAATGTATAATCATTGGAAGACATTTTTGGATGCAATGCAGACTGTAAATAGAATTTACATGGCGAATATTGCAGTTGCCTTCCCTTCCTGATAATAGCAAGGTGACAGTTGTTGCTTTTGACAGTGACAAGAATGATGACAGCAGTGATGGCACCATTGTTGACCAAATTTGGTAACTGACCTTTGGATAGTCTAGTCATTAAATGGACATCTTGCTTTGCATACAGGGTTAAAAGAGCAAGAACACTTTTAACTTCATTTTTTTTAAAAAGCATGTTTAGGCGATCTTTTTACATAATGTGTAACAAGTATATGTTTGCTGAAACTGGAAAACTGACTAAAGGCTAAGTATAGAAGAAAGATGAAGGCTGTATGTCTTGAGGAGCTAGACAATGGAAACAAAAGTGTGCAGAATATTAAATTGTTCAGGTAGGAGTAAAAGTTTGTAGTAGACTTTGCCCTGGAGTTGTAATTAACTACTTGGAAAAAAAAAAAATAATGCTGCAGGTCTTGGGGGGAGTGGAACTGTGGTGACTATTTAGCTAAGGGCAAGCTAATTACAATGGGCAGAGGAGAGTGTGCTCTGAAGCGGTTCTGTTTGATGAGGGAAGGGTTGTCCTGTTGTTGTGGCTGCTGCAGTATGTTGCTGATCCGCCACCAAGAGAGGCTTCATCTATTCCCACACTGACACCTTCTTCCCAACTGCTTTGGGTTTCAGTATGCATATACCATTACCAGCTCAGCAATGATTGGTAGCATTGATCTTGATCATGGAGACAGATGCACTTTACTGGCTCTTCTGTTTCTTGGGGAGGAAATCAGGCTCGCTATAGAAAACTGAATAAATGGGTCATTCAGAAGCTTTTTCTTCCGCTGTTCTTTCCCATTTTCTCCTTCCAGAGGGTGAGAAGGGGATGTATTTTCGTTCCTGAAAAGTCGGGAGTGTTTCTCTCATGAGATGAATGACAGTACAGAAATTTGTTAGCCTTTCATGTCAAGGTGCATTTTTTGGTGTTGTTATAACCAAGTAAGTGAAAAAATCAAATTCACCAAACTTTAAGCTTTCACTGCTGAATCTAAGTATGATATCAGCCTGACAGAGGTCATATAGTATGCACTGCCAAGCCCTCTTTGAAAACTTGATTAGTAACTGGATTCAGTTTCTTTTTTCAGTATGCTTAATTTTCCTATCTAATTAAGAGGAGTCTTAATGGAGTGTGGGATAGATCTGGGATCTCTGCTACTGTGCAACTGGAATGGTATATGACCTTGGGCTACTGCTGTCTTTTCTGTGTCTCTTACTTAGGAGTTATGGACACCGGCCATAAATTATGTTAGTAGTAGAGATTTTCTCTTTTTAATGAAATGTAAAAGAAAAACCTAGATATATTAAAATTTTGGTACTTTAAAAGCACTTCCCCTTTGTGTTTGTTTCTGGCTTTTTCCTTGCTCAGAGGGTCGTCGTCTGTTACGTGTTTTTCTTAGGTTTTAACACTTTTTTTGGATGAAAGCATACTAAAGATTTTTGTAGTAGCTGTAAAAAACTGTTCAGTATGTTGATAGAAAGACTGTATTGCTGCAAAAATTGGATGTAATTAACATCACCTAAATTGTGGTGTGCCTGAAAATGTTTGAATAGAGTATGTAGCTGTGTTAGGCTTGTGGACAGTAATTGTTCCATGAGAACACTTGAAAATATTACATTAAAAACTGGAATTGTACATAATGCTAATCTTATAAATTATGCTAAGTCATTCTTCTGGTAGAACAACTTAATGCTAGAGCTTAACTTCAGTGTGTTTATAATGCTATCTTTTACAAGCCTTAGAAATTCAGTTTTTCCATTTGTACTGTTGCAAGGCATGCAAAACTCCCAGTACCTTAGACATCTGGAAATGGATAATCAGACTTAAAATGGAGTCAGTTGAATTACGTTGGTTTTGGATGTTGAGTAATACTGTTGAGATCTGCTTTTTAATGAGTCAAGACTTCTGGCTTTCTGGGGGGCAGTGTCAGATCCCACAGAATCATACTGTGGAACTTGGTGCTGATTCTCGCTTCAGTGACTGTTTTGTATGATGATTTATTATTTGATAGACCGTAAACTCTAGCACTCAAGTAGAAAGGACATGATATAGCATACCAACAGAAGCAAGGTTGGATATGGGCTCCTGTTTGAAATAACTTTCAGCTGAAGACTTCTGGGCCTGGTGTAAGTCCCAAAGGGAATTTTCGTCAAGATGCTCAAATAAGTAGTTTGCTTTGAATGACAAGAGATGGGAAAGATGGCTTACCAAGGACGAGAGCAAACGACCCCAAAAGTCCCCAAGTCTCTGAGTTACTAGTGGAGGTGCTGACTGTTGGAATTGGGCATGAATGTATAGCTTTAAGGGTTTTTTGTTTTGTTGTTTGTATTTGTTTGGGGTTTTTTTAGTGTGTCACTGAAAACTTACCCTACTTTGAATTTGGGTTTTCTGAAGATCAAATGGAGTATGTATTTTGTGCTAGTGGCAGCAGATTCATAACGTGTTCTTCCAGGAAAAGCATAGGTGCTGTTCGGGCAGTGAATGTAGCAGAGTTCTTCACCAGCTGTACACTGTCAATTTAAAAAAAAACAACTGAAGATTCAGGTGTGAGAGGGCATCTTGAGGTATATATAGATTATTGTTTTGTGTCATGGAAGTTTTTCTGGTAATTGTGTTGTGATCATAAATCATATTAGATTCTTACTATCATGACTACACAGAAACAGCTGTCTGTTAACACTGAGATCTGCAGTAGATTTTTTTTTTCAGAAACATCTCCCCCTTATGTACGATATAAACTTACGTGTTCAAAGTGCCTTTTGTGTCCTCTACTCCCACAGCCCTTGTCAGGTATGTGTCAGTAAAATAAATCAGACTAACAGCTGAGTCTGTGTCACCCTAGCTGATTGTAGGGGTCATATGCTGCCTGTTTGTTGGCTGTAGGTACAACAATTCCACATCAGAACTGCTGTTACAGATGTGACTAGTTAGTAACAGCCTAAATTCTTACACTGTTCCTTTTTCAGTATTTTTACTGGCCCTAAGTATGACTTTTGAAGAGAAACCATAGAAATAATTTCTGATGGGGAGTAAATGGATCTACGTATAGCCTTGGACCTTGTCTTGGCATTCTGTTGAATCTGTGAAGCCTATGCAGAAATAAACCTGTAGAGTGTATCTCAGTAGTTCAGGGGCCTTCATAGCCTGACTTCCTGGGTGCAGGAAAGAGGATGTTTAATTTTCCATGAACTGTGGCTTTTAATTCTTGCGACTTTGGTAGCATGTACTCCGATCTACAGTATTTACATAAAAGCTTTGCTGTATAAATGGCTTTGACAAGTTGCAGGATGTTAACTGTGCATCTAATGTAGAATAATTCTTTGGTAAATCATATATGCTTTAAACAGTGATGTATGCTTAACCATGCAATCTTATCTTTGCATCACACTTAACAGTGAATTTTCTTCTACAAGATTATAGATCTTGCAGCATAGATTATAAACTCTACCAAAAACTTAAGTATTAATTCAACATCCTAAGAGCACACCCCTCCAATTATTACTTTGATTCTTAAGCTGACTTAGAAATGAATGTTCTGGGAATGTTTTCTACTAGCAGATATCCACATTTAGATTAAAACAATGTGTTGTGATTTAGTCCAGAGATTGTAACAGCCTGTAAATTAGCATGAGCATAACGTAATCTGTGTTAAAGGGTAAGCAAAGCTACTCTTGGAGGAAGTAAGATGTGCAAGTAAAAATGTTGCAGGCTTTGCCCTGAAATCCTCCCAAAAGCTACCTGTTGGGGTCAGTAGCAATGAGTATGTGGCACAAGATAAGGATTGCTGTAGAACATTACACTGGTATGCTTTTAGCTGAACTCTGATTACTCAATAGCACCGAAGATACAAACTGATGGATAGGGGTGATAAAACTGTAAGAAGTAATTGTGATTCCATTTTACTGTGTAGAAATTAAACTGTGGGTGCTATGTATCTTTTTTTCCTTATTGCTACACTAAACAGAGAAATGTGTTTATTTTCAGAAATGTGGACTAGCATATCTGAGTGCTAACAATCTGCTAACTCAGTAAAATTCTTAATTTTGTGCTTTTATGTGTGGTCAAGATCTGTTTTGGGGTTTTGGTTGGGTTTTTTTCCTCCCCTGTCCTTGGGTAGCAAATAAAAAAAAATAAATATTGAATAATGGAATTAAAATTGGAAGGTTTTTCTTCAGTGTTTCCTGGTGTTCAGTATAACTGACATGGAACAAGTATCAGGACTACTAAAATTAAGTAATTTTACAATACGTTTTATTGAAAAGAGAAATCACTAAAAGAGGGTTTTCTGAGTTAGTACTCTGTCCAAAATGTATTAAATCTTAATTCACAGTATCCTGTGAGAAGAAAGCGGGCTGAAAAGTAGTCCGTAGTTTTACATGGCCTGCTTTAATTAGTCCAGGGCTGCTTTTTGTTAGGATGAGATCTTACTCTCCCAGCTTGCTTCTAAGTTTCCATTGTCAAAATGAAAAACAAACAAAAAACCTTGTTAGGTTGCTGACAACAAACTGTTTGCTTTTCCTCTGTTAATGGTAAGCGTGTACAGCCTGCTGGGCAACAAAATTCTATCTTGAAACTTCCATTCTTTACTCTGTAATTCTGGTTTTGTTGTTTAATGATAAATAGTCACTTGAGACCACTTGCCTCCGTAACTTACCTTACAATACAGAGATAATTAACTTGTAGAAATGCAAAAAGCTGTAAGGACATTTCTGTTCTTTTAACTGTTTTCACCGGTAGTCACTCCATTGCTGTCTGACTTCTGTATTGTACCTCTGCCCCCTTTTTACAAATAACCATGAAAACTAAGTCCTATTTGTCTGTCACTGTGTATTTTTTGACTTAGCGTCCTGCAGGTCCACCCCATCAGGCTTTGATTAAAATAGGCTTCTGCAAGCCATAGCTCTTAGCAGCTGTAAAGCAAATATGCCGAATGAAAGTTGTCCTTTAAGCTGCTTACATTGACTGTTAATACGAGACTTTTATGTCTTGCTATTAATTTTCCTTATATTTTCACACTTGCATTTCTCTTGAGCAATTATTTTTTTTTTCTCCCTGCTCTTTTAAGCTTCTTAAATACATAGTAACTTTACTTATTGGCCATACTGCCTGAATAGTACACTGGAGATCAATGACCTGGAAATTAAGCTGTTCTACATGTGAGTCTTAAACTGATTAGGGCTGAAATATGGTGGGGCCCTTTTGAGTAGTAGTCAAATAAAAGATCTCTCGTCGTAAACCTCTCCAAGGTCTTAACAGTGTGCTAGGGGAAACTTTTTGACAAGGGCTAAATGCCTTGGACAAGAATTGTCTAGTCTCTACCAGGCTTCAGCATATGATTTGTTGCTACTAAAAATGCCTAGTGAAATACTTGTATTCCTTGTTATACTTTCTCTTTGTTTTTTTACTGTGCTTTTTTTTTACTTCAGGCTACTATCAAATAATAAACCTGATCTGTTACAGCATGTGTTGTGTATCACAGGTGTCCTAAATGGAGTGTTAATATAGCTGCAGTCTGCTATAGCAAAACCAAGAACTTGCAATGTATTCTGTTACTTACATGTCTTTATCTACTAACGTTCTAGAACTAGAGCTTACATCTGTTATACTCCTAGTAATCATGTGGAAATGTTTTTGGGGAGAAATGGGTGTTGCCAGCTTCCAGGATTAACTAGATACTTCATTTTAATCTAGTCACAGATTGGTAATTTTTCCCAAAAGACAGCAGTGAAGATCTAAAACATCAGATCTGTACTGTTAGGATCTCTAATCTGAGTTCATCTGCTCTTTTTGAAGTAACGGTGTATCGAAAGAAAGGATTCCTTGAAAACTTAATTTTGGTTCTCCTTGACATACCTGGATCTTGCTGTCCTTGTAGCTACTTTCCTTACCTCTTAAAGTTGCAGTCTTTCTCAATGTTATTTTACAACACACGTGGCCTTCAATCTGAAAAGATTACGGGTTAGCATTGTGTAAAGCACGTTTTATTCCAGTTAACCTTGTAGGTGCCTGCTCTGTTAAGGACATCACAAAATGATTGAATTTACTTGCTTTGTTGGAAGCAAAGTGGACTCTACAGGATTCCAGTAAAGAAAGGGAGGGAAGAAGCACATACTAAGCAGCTTTTCTGATGGCAGCGTGCGACCACATATACGCTAAGAAAAATGGAGATATACCATTAGCCATTTTTGTAGTTCCACTGGAGGCAGCAGTGCTGGTGCAGAATAAAAGATGTCCATGATACAAGGGGTAACGTGTGGAGTGAAGACCACAATGTAGACTGTATGATGGCTCTAACAGGTCAAATAGCAGAAGTTGTCACTGGGTACTGGAGATGAGTATTTCTTCCCTCCCACATGGCGGGAGGGAAGAAATACTGAGATGTAGAGACTGTAAGAGATCCTAACCAAGTCTCTTCTCCAGAGAGATTACACAGACCCTCAAAATGTTGTGTTGCCAGTTGGAATGTTTCAGACTTACTAATCATAACCTGGATCTTATAAGTTTATCCTTTTGTAATAAAATTTGTTGTTGCATTGGATTTGCTTGACAGTCTGTTTTCTGCTTGAGGCTTTCCTGCCGTTGCTCCTTCCTTTTAACATCCTGGAGTGTTTCACAATTGAGCAATAGCTCTGAGCAGCATGTTGGTGGAGTTACAGTGATTGCTTTAGTAACGGTTTGCTCGCTGCAGTCTTCCAGTGATTCAGAGTGCTGTTGCCTGACTACCAGCTCTAATTATCTCAATGCGTTGTTCCTATTTACTGTCACTTTCCAGGCTTCCTGTTGCTCAACATGTTGACGAAAAAGCTCTTCCTCTCTGGTCATGTTAGCTTGACTTTTCTTCAGTAACTACAGAACTCTGCAGAGGCCCTGACATACACCAGTTCAATTCAAGTGAATGGCAGAAGCCTAAAACTAGAGTGTAATTCTGAAGCAAATGGATTTAAGTAAAATCTATATGGAGCCTTTTGAGCAAGTCCTCAAATTGATTTACTCATAAAAATTCAGTTTTGAGTTTTATCAGCTACTCAGCTCAGAATGCAACTTCAGATGTAACTGTATAATTCACTTAGATGCTTCAGTAAGACACTACTTGCATTTAAATAAGTAGATGCTTATTTTTCACATCTACTCACTGAAAACTTGTAAAGCTGTTTTCATTTGTGTGTCTAAGGTATTGGCAAAGAACAATTAACTTGGTTAAAATTCAGATTCTGGCAAAGCTTTAGTGTTCTGAGTAATCAAACTAATCTGTCTACATCCTGTTTTAGATAGTAATGAAAAATTTTCTGAAACTTTTCACTGCTGTAGCTGTTGTCACAAGTTTTGCTTTCATTTGTGAAGCAAAAGTAAATATGTTTCCCAAATAAATAATTTGCTCCTTTAAAAGAAGAGCAGCCTTGGAAATGAACTTTGTACTACTTCAGTAAATATTTTCTTCTTTTCCATTGCTTATTGCCAACTCATTCATGAACTACAAAACTACACCTTGGAAGGTTGAGGGGTTTCAAAAATTGCTCAGGTCTAACTAGTTGAACCTCAAGCTGAAACTTACTGGGTCTTAAGATTGCAAGGTGTCTGTGTAAATCGGTAATTTAAATCACTGTGTTTCTCTTGCAGGTCCTGGCCTGGTTTGAAGAAGGTGAAGAAACAATCACAGCATTTGTAGAGCCTTTTGTGATCTTACTTATATTGGTAGCCAATGCAATTGTGGGAGTGTGGCAGGTATGCAGATATTTTTACATCAAGTCACAAATGTTTTGGGTGTTTTTTGGCTTAAGAGGAAGAACTGTATAGTGTAACACAGATGCTTCATACAGTGCAAGTAATATGTGTTGCTAACCTTAGATTCCTGAGAGTCAACATACCATAAAACTCCTGAACAGAAAGTGTTGACTTAAAAGGTAAAATAAAAGATTCAGAAGTATTGCCAAAAAGGCAAAGTGCCCATCAGTGGTGTTTGCCCTTATGCTGGTAAACATATGAATTAGGCAGTCCAGAATGAAGGCATGAATTTGGGAAATAAGTCAAATCTTGCAAAGCTGAGAAACAATCAATTGCATCAGCTTGCAAAAAAAGGAGTTTTGTCCCAACTAAGGAACAAAGAATGGAACACTTGTAATCTAGTTTGTCTGTTTCCTCTTGAGACAAATGCTATGTTTTAGTACATCTATTAATATGTTTAATACAGTATTAATTCTTCCTATTCAATTACTGTAGTACCCATTAAGTGTACATGTGAAGACTGCCTGTCAAAATGCAGAAGTTTCTTCTGCAAACACCTAAATGTCATGAAATATTTCCTACATTATCAGCTGTGAGATTAATTAGATGGCTTTTTATAAATTGTATTGGCAGTAATATTCGTGACATATTCTAACACTTCTTGAGATGCCAAACTAAAATTCTTCTTATAACTTTAGTTTACTAATTTGATCAGTTCAGGAAGGCATGTTTTATTAGAATTGTTTTTCTGCAGATGAAAAGCATTGTAGATTTTTAGGGTAATTTTTCTTTGTAAGGTTGGCTTTGTTTTGTTGTTTGTTTTTTTTTTTTTTTTAAGGGATGGTGTTAATGTGACACAATTACTTGCTATCTAAGCATGTTAGATTTCAGGCTTTAAAAAAAAAAAAAAGGCAAACCTGTTCAAAATAGCAAAAATTAAGAGGACGAGCCCTCTTAACAGGTGGAAACATGTTATAGAGAAGCCTACATGTTGGAGGCCACCAGAAATTGAATGGCATTGCTGCACATTCCTGCACTCTGCTTTGTGCTAGCCCAAGTAAGCTGGCTGAAGACTAAGCCTCGAAAAATTCAGTTTTTATCAGTACCCAGCTTGCTATGCAACTGCTAGAGCTGGTACAGAGGGAAGAGGTAATGTCAATCAAAGGATGACAGCATTGCCCCCTTCACTGTCATTTTCTCTTCAAATCTTCATAAAGAAATTGTGCAAGAATTAATCTTTAACTTAAAACTTTTGAGCTAGTTCTGCATGTACTACTTTTAACCATGAAATGTAAAGTAAAGCTATCTGTATAGTTTGGGGATTTTCTTGTGTAGTTGTATATCCTGTTGTAGGAAATAAACCATTTTTTCAGATGTGATAGTGTGCAAAGAATACATATATCTCTCTCTCTACATGCAGTGAACTTAATTGTGAAACAGAATTACTGTAGAGATTAAATGACTCATTCCCTTGTTTTAATGGGCATGGAAAATAAATCACAGTACATAATCTCCACCCATAAATGTATCTGTTTCTACAGGTACTAGATGTGAGCAACTGAGTCATTGCCTTAGCTCTGCCCTCCTCAACCTTTCCTCTTAGATGCACTTTTCCCAAAGTGCCATCTGCTAGTACTTGGAACGGTTGGCAAGATAGTCTACCTACCATAACTTAAAGCTAACTGGGAACAAAGAGATATAGTCTAACGCTGAGCTGGTTGTCCTAGCTGAATCATGTTTAATTCTTTCTTATTTCTCCTTTTCGAAGGAAAAGTTACATTTAACTAACGTCCCGTTTGTGGGGCTTTCTTTTGTACCTTTAGCGTTTTACCCGGTGTTAACTCCTAGTTAATCCACAGAAAAGCACTGTCAGCATTATTGTGCTAAGGAACAGAATTAATTTACCTGGTGGAATATGAGGCTAGTATTACCTATAGCTTCATAGGTCTGTGCTGGTGTCTCTGCACTGCCTTGCACTGAACTGTACCATGCAAATGTTAGTCCTTCAAGGTAGTTTTGGTAATACTGATTTTCAGCTGCATTGTTTTGTGGAAGTACCTAGTACCTCAACCTTGATTTTCTGAAGATCAGGTTTCTACTTTGATACATGCAGGAGGAAGTTTTATCATCTGGAAAGACTGGTATACATTTGAAGGGCAAATATTCTAAAAACTATGTGTACCCTTATAATCATCAGGACTATATGTCGTTTGTACTTGTCAGTAGGCTGGAAAATGGAAAATAAGTTACTTCTCCAAGAGCTAGAGGAGGAGTATTGATAAGCTGTTGGTTTCTTATGTGGTTCTTTATCTAGGTGGCATCACGATGTTGATATCAATCTCTGGTAGTGCTTAGCTGAGAGAACTGCACTTGAGATAGGAAAGCTATTGTGCTAGTGTTAGTGGAAATAAAAAGGTTGTCATGTGAGATTCATCTAAGTTTGTAAATTGTTAAGAGCTCTGGGGAAGCTTCTAGACCGTATGCTTTAATTTCACTTTAGTGTGACTTGATTTGCTGAAATGAAGTTGTTAATATGCTGTTCTAGCTTTGTCTTAACTTGATCCTTGATTTCTCTCAGTAAGTGAAATTCAGTAGTGTTAGTCCACTCCAGTCTGAGTCTAAGCTGCTCCAGCTTGTAAGGTACAGCTATGACAAAACTATATTCATGAGTCTTAATTCTGCTTAGTGCTTTTTTTGTATCAAGCACTATTTTGTATTTTGTTACACAGAACTCTGTGTGGCCTCCCTGTAACAAGACACAGTGGATATTGTTGATGGGAAATGCTGCAGGGTTTGAATAAACAACTTCTAGGTTCTAAATGCCCACTAGTATCTGAATTATGATGTAATGGTTTCCAGTCAGCAACCTCATAAGGGGAGGAGTCACATAATTTTCTGTATTCATAAATGTAGCTGAGCAGAGTATTCGTATGATAGTGCATTTGAACGGTCAGATTTGACATACGTGTTTTTTCCTTGAGGGCTTGAGGGCTTCTAAAATTACACATTTTTGCTGTCTTTTAGGAAAGAAATGCTGAAAATGCTATTGAAGCTCTTAAAGAATATGAACCAGAAATGGGCAAAGTGTATCGACAAGACCGAAAAAGCGTACAGAGGATTAAAGCAAGAGACATTGTCCCAGGTGACATTGTAGAAGTGGCAGGTAAGATTCATCTGTGTAGTACATACACATATTATTGTAAAATTGTTGTGGGGGCCTTGTCTTAATGATTTGAGGCCCTGGGGGGAGTTTTCAATGATGCCTAAGTATATGCTTCACTTATGAACGATCTTGCTTCTGTTCATCTGTAATTACCTTAAATGTGCATTTGCACTGAGGGGATTGTTTTTCAAATTGCCACTTAGTTTAATTGGTAGGTCTAAAAGCAACCTTAATTGGAGTACAGGTTTTAACACTTGTCACGACTCTAAAATTTTATTGTCTTTGTTCAGTTTCCTTAGGTTCTGGAGTGCAGTCTTTTTTTTTTTTTTTGTCATGCTCTGTTCTTTATCTAAGGAAAGATAAATTCATCTGAAGGTTTTTTCCAACTCTTTGACTTCCATAGTCGCAGTGCCTTTCAACTTCACAGAGGTCTTCCTCTCTCCTCTCAGCTAGTATGACTGGCATGTGACATCATTGTTTTCTCATCTTTCATAATTTCTTATTGCTTCTTTTGCCTGTTGCTGTATAAGAGACTGCAGATGTAGAGATAACTATATAAAGTAGAGCTTCGTATTTCTCCGGTGTAAGCATTTGAAGTATCAGTCTTTAAAGATTTGACTTTAGCATCGAGCTTTCTAATCACTTAGATTTGTCCTAAAAGGGGTATCTTTATTTGGGAGGAGTGCAAAAATAGAAGTATCATGTACTAACAGCTAAAATTCCTTCATTTTGGCGTTAATGCCATACCAATAACTCATTCTAAACTGGACCTGTCAGTGACTTCAACGTTTCCTGTTCCTTCCCAGATAAAACTAGGTGATTCTTGTTCAGTGTCAGGAGTGATTGCATACCCATATTTTGTAGGTCATTATCAACTGTTAACTGAGTGATTGTTCCTTTGGGAACAACTTAGGGTGTACATCAAACTTTCTTTCCACTAGTGTCACTTTGCTTTTAGAGGTGGTAGCTGTCTCAAGAGGAGATAAATATATACCCGTAAACTTCGCTATCCTTCTATTTTAATTATCAGGCAGAGAGAGTATGCACTCAAAACGAAGTTGGTGTTGGCTGTTTGCCCAGCTTTTATTCCTTGAGAAACTTTAATGTTCGTGGAGCCCTGTCTCAAGCCTCCGTTTTGTGCATAGGATGATTCAGCTTGCAGCAGCCCTGGCTAGGGTAATTCAGAGTGTGAATCTCATGAAGGCTGAAGCTAGTTCCCTCTTAGCATCTGATGGTGAAGAACAAGTACAATACAAAGTGCTGATAACTGAAATAAAGGGTGAATTACGATACCTTGTCACTTACTCTGCTGTTTTGACTCACTACTGCTGCACTGTACAGTCAAATCTGTGAGTTCTGCAATGAGATTTTGTTTCAGCAGCTGATGTTTTCTGCGTCCTTTTGAGGCAAACAGAACTGTATAAATTGCAGATTCTGCAGTAGGTGTCTAGTCCAAATCTTTATCCTGTTTTTAAGTGTCAGCAATAGAATGGTAGTTTTGGAAGCAGTTTGTATCATGGGAATACATTGGGGTTGTGTTTTTTGGTGCTTTAAAGCAGTATTGGTAGAATTGCAAGTTGACTATGTATTGTGTACTGGTTTGGGATACCTCACTAAGGAAAAAATGCTGGATTTTGCTGCTCTGCCAGGTGTCTAGAGCACAGAAAGTTTTCTGCTTGATTCTTCACTATTTTGGAAGAGGTAGAGATTGCATTTTCATCTTACAGAAAAAGACAAAGCTAAATTTGTATATGAAACACCTGGGGGATGTGTGGGCTTTTACGTACCTTGCTGTATATTGTCAGTATCAATAAAAACAATTACTTGTGCCATTTCTTTCAAAGGCCTATATCTGAAGGAGAGAAATGAATTGGAAATAAACTGCTGACTGGCATACCTATAACACTAGGCTGTCTTCTAACAACATAGTAGCCTATTTTTCATAGGGTTCCTATTGCATTATTTTAAAATCTACTTGTCGAACAGTATCTGGTAGTCCAACACTAGTCTTAAGCACTCACCATATTTTTCTTACATTGGCCACTATAGTTAACTGCAGCTTCGAGTGAAGGTAAGTGTAAGTCATGTGGATGTTTAATACAGAAATTAGTGCTGCAGTGTAATATGAACTCTGATACTGAACAAGAAATTCTAACTTGTAGATAGACAATGATGAAATTTTAATTGTAATCAAACTCAGAAAAGCTACCAAGCAAGTAGAGAAGAGCAATACACTATGTACCAGTGTTAGTGTCAAGACCTGGAGGTGAGAGAGACTCTGTGCATGCCTGTGCCTCAAGTGTAAGAGTACTGTGATGGCCTTTGACATGGTGTTTGCAAAAAGATGACCATGTAGGGAAGTGACAGAGCACTTCATGCTAGGATACATATCTGGGTATGGAATTCTAGGCGAAGCGCCAATGACATTTGTGTGTCCAGGCAAATATCTTTCAACCGAGTGGCATAAATAACCAGGTGATAGGTTTCTCCCCTATGCTGATATCTAATTTTGAGCAACTTTCTACAGGTCTTCCATTACAAAATATTTGTATTTAATGCTGTAACAGCTTTGTTAATTTGAAGTAGCTATACGTGGGCCTGACACAGAGGTAACTCTTCATTGCAGGAATAGATAGGCTGGCATTGCAGTTCGGGGGAAGTGATGGAATATATTTGCCTCTTTACATTGCAAGAGTTGTCTGAGAATAAGTAACATTGAACCACTTCCAAAATCATTTGGTATTTTCAGTAGTTTTGAACCCATTAAAGATAACCTGGTCGGCTTAGTGTACACAAAGACAGTGCAGTAATGGTTTACAGTACTGCTTTTTATTCTGGCTCCTGAGGCTATTTGTAGACTTTGACTGTCTATAACATTATATAGACTGTTCAAACTGCCTCGAGGCCTTCTAAAATAAAGTTCCTGAAAGATACTTTCTTTGATTGATCTGTCAAGAGACAAAAGGGATGCTGCTTTATTTGACTTGAAGTAATGGGGAGAAACTGCAGGGAGTAACCTGAATTAGATTGTCCCTCAAGTGGTAGATAACCTACTGTCTTACGTGTCTCTTGGATCAGTATGCAAACAGATACTGCCGAACACTGTATGAGCAATTATTGGTCCTTACGCCTTGTAGCTAACAAATTGAATGTAAATGCTACACTAAAATTTTGCAGGTATACTAGCAGGCACTGTAGTCCATGTTTGCTTAGAGACGCTGCAGACCTTAATTTCTTAACTGTATATGTTGGGAAGACTTTCTTCCATGTCCACTTGATGAGAGATGGTGGAAAAGATGCTGTAGTACAATCAACAGGAACTCTTTGGGATGAAGTTGGGGTCACAGGTTTGGGACGTATGCCTTAAATTTGCTTGCAGACCTCTGATGGGCATAGTTCTCAGAACTGTAGTGTATAAGGGTTACTAAGCTGCACTGTTTGTTTCTTAGAATTGATGAACTGAAAAAAAAAATCCAGATGCTGCCTTAAATGGCTTTTCAGTTTGCCTGTCTTAAAATGGATTATTGCGCTGCTATAAAAGCCTAAGTTTATCGGAGGAAGCACTCTAACTTTGTAACTAGTGACTATCTTTAAGATGTCCTTTGTTTTAGTTGAGTTTTTGTTTGCCTTGTTTTTAAGGCATTTAACATTTTTAAGAGAAACTTAAAACAGCATGGCCTTAGTTCTTAGAAGTTTTGTATGAAGTCTAGTCTGACAAATTGGGATAAATGAATTGCAAATAATTTATTTTTAAAGGAGGGCATTTGGGAACGGAAATGAGGTTTGTTCACTTCCATTGTATTTTCCTCTCTAACATGTTCTATTTTAGATACAGCATATCTGACTTTCTATAACTGCAACAAATGACCATTCATTCATTAAATCCTTAAGTGACCAAACTGGAGTCACAGGTAGTTCCTCTTTTCCCTGAAGTGCTGAATGATGGTTCTTGTCATCTGTTATTATATTTGTAAGTACTCAACAGCTAAAAAATACACATGGAGTTCCCAGAAGCTATTGCTTACTAAATTAGTGTATATTCCAGAGGACTTAGTTTTAAGTTTATACTTGGCATTAAGTATGCAAGAACTACTTTCTGAGGCTTTTAATTCTAACTGCAGAGCACTTTAAGGCTCTTCCTAAAGCAGAGATGCCTTATAATTGGGGGAAGATAAATTTTGGGTGGAAGAAGATTGGGAAGGAAAATTCTTAAGGTGAATTACTTCAAACTCTAGTGTGGTTATGAAGGGCTACCTGTTCTCTCTGATAGTATAAGCAACAAACATTGACGTTGCAGATCTTACTCCAAAACGTCTGGGTCCTCATGCCTCTGGTACTTCTCTAATAAGTAGAATTTATTTTCAGACTCGGTGCTAGAGATGCAGGTTTACTTTTTTTTTAAGTATTGAGATTGGGAAAAAAATAATGACAAGCATGGAGTAAGATTGAAGTCCAGAATGTTCACCTAGTGTCCTAAAAGCATACTGCCAAGAGCATCTCTTGATATGGAAAAAAGTTGACTGCGGCTATTTTTTTCTTACCTAGTGCAAGTTGTTGGGTTTGGTTTTTAAAGGTTAAGCACATGTTTAGCTTTTTCCATAAGGTGCTGCTTTTGAACCAGAAATAATACGGAAGTAAGATCAGTGGTGAATAAATACACGAGTAGTGCATAAATCTGTGGGCTTCAGTGAGCATTTTGGCTGTCAAACTCTTGACACATCACAGGCTGTTTTGAGATAACCAGACGCAATCCAAACTCCATTCCATACTCCTAGTAGGGAGTTATGCAAGGTTCAAGTTAGGGCACAGCCTAAACTTGTGTCACTTTCAACACACATTTGAAAACTTAGGAAATTAATCTCCAATTTATTTCCAGTTCTTGTGGCTTTTTCCTCCAGAGTTGCCAAACTCTGTTAAGTAAAAATAGTGAAACTAACTCTGCTTCAATTGTTAGAATTCAGAGTGTATCTGATGTTCTATACTCTGATTAGAACTGATACTGCAGCGGGGTTTTATTATAAGCACAAATAGTACTGAACAAAATTCTTGAACATCAAGATAATGTTCTGCTAATACCATATTGCCCTGGCAAAGCAAGGATTTTTTCAAGGCTAAAGAAAATCTGCACTTGGAGTTACACTGCATTTCCAGACTTCTTACTGTTTGTGTTTGTGTTACCCAAGTGCAGCTTAACTTGGAAATGAGACTTCAGCTTCGGTGTGAAGATGTTGTTCTCTACCTGATCTGGCAAAAGTTGAAGCTTAGCTTACCAGTTTCTTTCTGATATTAGGTATTTTTACAGGCTGATCACAAGAGTTTTCAATCTGGAAGACAGTGATATGAATAGATCCACTGATAAAAAGCTAAAGCTAGACAAATTCAGATTAGAAATAGGTGTAGACTTACAGATAGGGTACCTGTCCACTGGCACATCTTACTTAATGTTCTGGTGCCCTCTTCAGAGAGAATGATACTCAGAAGTATGTTCTTAAAGAATGAGAAGAAATAAAATAGGAATAGTGAAAGTCTTATGTACTGTTTAATACACTGTATCAGTTTTTTTCAATATAACCCACGTTTCCAACCTTAAAAAATTTTGCTCCCAGAAAGCTAAGCTTTTTCTATATTTTTTTGTTTTTATTAATAAGAATGCAATATGTATAAGTGTTTTGTCTGAAATCTTTAACTTCTGCCTCTCACAGTTCATAGGTTGGGATAATGACACTTCTGCATGTGCTGCACAGTAAGCTCTGTTGATATTTTCTGTCTGTCCAGAATGCAGAACAGCATATGGTAGAGAAGGCTATTTCATGAATGTTGCCTTATCTGTAGCATGCATCCTAAATGCAAAGAATGAATGTATTCAAATGTATTGTTCTGTCATCTTGGCAGTAAAAGAAAATGCTGTCTTGCTATTATGGTTAAAACTGAATGGACCAGTGCTGTTATCTTCGTCTTGGTGGAAAATAAATGTATCTTACTGGTTTAGAGTGGAAACTCAGACATAAAATATATTTTATAGTAGCTTCCAATTTTGACAGTTTGACACTCTTGGCCTTGCATGAAAGCATAGACTGACTTAATAAGCTTCCTGTTTTGTAGAGCTTCTGATTTTTGGTAGCATATTATTATACCCTGTTCAGGAAGTGTTAAATACTTAAAACCTATTACTACGGAAGAAAATTTAAGTTTCTGATGGTCTAAGGAAATCAAACACAATAGGAAGACAAGATTGAATGCATGCAAGGGGGGGAAGAGGAATGAAGCTGAGCTCGTGTTAAGGAAGTTTAATATAAAAAAACCCGTTGCGCTGCAACAGCTGTACTTCTAAATAGAAGCAATCTATTCTGCTCAGGTGTAAGTTTTAACTATTACTGCCCCCCTGCAGAAACAATATTCAGTTCTGGCTGATCTAAGTATGTAGCATCCCATATGTATTATTTTAAGCCTGCTCATTTCAATTTTTAAACCTTAAGGTGATACCTATACTTCATGTAGGAAGCTTCAGTTGGCTCAGTTTATTAGTAAATATTCACATAATGGTGTGTCTTCTAATTTACGAGGATAAGAAACTTATTTTTGGGCAAAGGAGGGAGCTTTGAAATAACTGACTCTTAAAGAGGCTAAAGATGTCATTCGGAAAAGTTGTTTAAATAACTGTACCCGTAATACTATGTAATGTTGAAACAGTTAAAGAAAATAGTTGCTAACACTTAATGTTTTTTCCTTTTCCATTTTGATGTATTTTGAATCAGAGGTGTTTTAATAGCAGTGTGGTAGGTTATATCTGCTGAATTTGATAGTATTTCTGCCCTAGCCTGATGAAATTAGAGCTAAGTAGGAGAAAGACCGTAGTGTCTTAAAAATAAAAATATATGGAATGTGTCAACAATGATCCTTAATTTATTAAGACACTTAAAAAGGGGGGAAAACACAATTTTATACTGTTGTCTCGCCCACCCCCCCCCCCCCCCGCTCACTCTG
>NW_010513197.1:19866-54000 GCF_000687285.1 Phaethon lepturus
GTTTTATGGAAATTGTTCTGGGCATGTTCTTACTTTCAGGAACTGTTGTTTGTGTTCTCAAATTGTTCAACCATATGTTGAAATAGTATCCCAGTTCTTCACAACTTGTCAGAGTCTGTAACATTTTTTTAGGCAACGGGCAGAATAGTTTAGAGCTGTACTGATACTCTTTATTGCAAAAGTCCAGTTCCAACCCGTGGATAGCAGATACAGGTCAACACTAGCTTTGGTTAATGATAAACATAAATAAGAAAGTGTTAGGTACATGTATATGAAGAACCATTCTAACTTTTACAGGAAAAATAACTTTTTACTGTGACCACTTATATTGGCTTTTTACAAACAGATCGCTTTCTTTGCTAAGAAAGTGAATTGCTCTTGTAATGCTTATATTAACATAAAAAGGAAGCAAAACTTTTAACTTTTTATGAAGTACCTGTCTGTAAACCTCCTCTTAGCAAGTCTTCTGCTGCGGGAGGGGTCAGAGGCAGTTAACAGTTGATAGCAGTGTTCAAAGTACACATTCAAAGTAGTAGTTTTGTTTCGAGGACTCCTTATATCATAGTGGCTTTTGGGGGTTAAAGTTAATACTGCTTCCTGAGCCTACAGTCACCAATAATTTGATTAGAAGATCTGGAATATCATTTGAGACTTGGAAGATAAGTACAGTCCTGTTGCAGTCTAAAGTTCTGTGCTGATACCCAGATGTAGCTGAAAATGTAACAGGGACTGAAATCCACACGGTTGTAATAGTTTATTTTCCCTTCAGCTTCATTGTGCATAGAACATGTGCCCCATCACATCTGCCTGTCTCCCTGGGCTGCTTAAACCACAGGCTGATCTAGTCTGCAACACACTAACAGTGCATTTTGGCTGCAGAGGTCTCCCAGTGAGTGTCTCAGACCATGTTCGGACAGAATGATGAAGTTAAATGTTTAGTAGTATTGTGATCCTGGAAACTGGTAAACTAAAAGGGGTATCAGTGCTCAGATGAAATACCTAGATAATGAGTCGATCATTTCAGTCTAGGACTTGGTCACTGCTGACCATTAAATTGGGACTAGCACTACTTAATGTATTATATATTTGAAGTCGATTTGGACACTTGAATCATCTTCTTTTTCAAGGCAACTTTGCAAATTGAATAGGGCAGTCTGTATGCTGGATTGGCCTTTAAAGACTTCTGTTCATGAGGAGGCCCCTTCATGCGGAACTGCAATCATTTCTGCAAATGCATACCTGTATTACTTGATGTGCTCTGTTGATAAATAGGGTTGTACTGCACTTAAAATCAAACACATGTACATACAGAGTGAAAATTGACTGGGAGGAGTAAGATAAGATGTGGGGAGCTTTGAACTTGAGAAGAAAGGCTAGAGTGTTAGGTGTAATCAGTGGGAATCTTGACAAGATAACATTGCTAGATAGACAGCCAAAGAACCCGGTATTTTCAGATGTTAAGTTGTTCATATTTTCAGTGAAGGCATATGGCTTGTTTAAAACAATTGACATAAACTTTAAATTCATACTGCAACTAAATATAACTCTGGTTTCTATCATGGAGTGGGAATTGTAAATTGTCTCATTCAGTATAGACTCATGCACAGCTAAATAAAATGGATTTTTTTTTTTTTTTACTTCCTACAGGGACCAGATTGTTTTTAAACAGATTCCTTTATTGTGTGCTGAAGCTCAGTATTAAATTCTAAAATAGTATTCTGTGCATGAATAAAAGGATTCTGTGAATAAGGCTGTGATGATTTGAACCAAACCCTACTCTTGCTCTTCCAAGAAACAGTGAATTTTATAGTTAGCAGGGCTGTTTTAATCATTAGTTAATATTTGGCTACACTACACTTTGAGAACATGTATCTGGGCAGTTTTGAAAGCAGCCGATTTGATTTCTTCAGAGCTGTTGCAGAAATCAAATGACTATTTAGGATTAAAAACTTTGGTTAAAATAATAGATGAAAGTACTTCTGCAGCTTGACTTACCATAGTTTTACATCTAAAATAGTATTATATCCGTTTAGAATGTAGCAGCTCTGTTCTGAGCAATGCAAATAGATATTCACCTTCTAATTTCTTGTCATCTTTCAAGCCTTGGGTGATACTTTTACTTGTTCTGTGGACTGAAATTAAATTGAATTTAAAAAGCTGCCCCAAAACAACAAAATCCCCTATTTCTTTCCTCTCTTACAGTATATGGGAAAAAACCTACTTGCAGATGAGATCTGCACTAGAGTGCTCACTAAAAATTTCCTGTGGGTTCCTATCTATCATAGGATGATTTCCTATCTATATTCCATTTCAGTTATGCTCATGAAAGTATATTCAAGACTATAAATGACTTAGTGTCATAGCTGTTATTTTGCAAAGAGCTGCTTAAAATAGTTCTGTAATTGACCCTGATGTACAGCTTTCCTGCCTATTGGAAATGCCTTGAATATTTTACTACAGCCTTCTCAAATGGAGATGGTGAGTGAATAATGTGTCTTATCTTAAATTGTTGAGATAAACTTAGAAAGCTGTAGTGTCATAATAAATTTAACACTTCAGTTCCCGTGATTTGGGCAATTGATAATGATAGTAGCAGTTTTCATGGAAATACTGATGCTCAAATATCAGTACGAGAGCAGGGGTCTCTTCTAGTACTTCAGATCTTGTGAATATTGTGTTTGAGCTTGAATAACTTAGAGCTGTTCAGAAGGAGCAGGTTGGGAAATGACTTGTAAACTTTGCCTTATGTTCTATCCAGTTACTTGAACGTTTTAAGATTTTTTTTTTTAAATCTTTTTTTAAAAAAAATCTCTTTAAAAGCCTCTTTTTTGTGTTACAGAGTGATTAAGTCTTTAGGAGTGCTGTCGAATGTGGTGCTGTACTTGAGTTGGCTGTAGTTTTCCAGCTGCTTTAAGTACTTTGAAAATATTTATGCAGATTGACGGGCGTTATACCACATTGCACTGAGTTATTGGCCTGTTGTTAGTGATATCTGAAAACCAGCTGCTATTGTATGTCTGCATATAAACCTTATGACATCAGGAGAGCATATTGAATAGTTTTGCCATTTTTGGCCTAGGTCACTGTTTGTCTAATGCTATTTTCTCTTGCTGCTCAAGGGCATTGTGGCTTAAATTAGCCTTCACATGCTATAATGATACAAAAAGGGAATTTGGCTATTTATTGGATCCCTTCATATACATGTGCTTATAAAAACACGCATCTAAGTCTACAAGCAAAACTACACAAACTTTTGCTGGTTTTAATGGTTGGAGGTCTCTTTGACCTTAGAGAAGTCACATGGTGCAACTTTACTTAACGTTTGAAGTAGCACTTAATTCTCCTCTTCAGCCTTTTGTTTCATGGCTTTCCTGTGTGAGTGGCTGTACGCCCTAAGGCTGTAACACCACTGCGGAGTTTTTCGTTGTATTATTTGTAAGCGTGCATTATTGCTATTAGTTGCATAAGCAGTTCCTGCAGGAATTGCAGCTTGTTTTAATTTTACTGCAGGGACACAGAGTCCATCCACTGAGAAGATCAGCTCTTTTTAGATAGTTATTGTCCCTTCTTTGGTTTTTTGCATTATTTTATAATAAAAAAGAAGTTGACACTTGAATGCTTGCAGTGTTAAATTACATTAGGAATAAGTTTGATATGTATTCATTAGAAATATTGACATTTAATGTAGACCCCCCCCCCCCCCGTGAGTTGGAAATACGACTTTCATTAATATGCTTTAGCAAGTTAATTTGCGTGCAGCCATTTATTTGCAGTAGTCATAAAATGGTGGAGCTTTAGTTCTTAGAATTCTTAAAAACTAGGGAAAGCTAGGTAAGAGAAAGTAGGAAGGTGGAAGAGTTAATTCTGGGATGATAGAGATGCTGGAGCTAAATGGGCCACACAGCTCTGGCAACTGAATTCATCACACTCTGCCATCTTCAGGAGTGTCCTGTTAACCTCTTGTATCATCTCCTGCCTTGGTGTCTCAAACACTTGCTAGTGGAGCTTTTTTGGTTTGTGGGTTGTTTTTTTGTTTTTCTCCAGTGTTGTCTACTTTGCAGAAGACATATATATGACAAGAGAAACACAGCATAGAGTTCTGCAAAACTTTTAACTAGGCTATGGTATATTTAATAGAGTAGTATTACTGAAAAGTAAAGCTAGTGTATGATCTGAAATTAACTTCCAACTCTGAATCATCTGGCAGTATTCAAAGTATAACATTAAAAGAATAGATTTGGAGAAGCATATTATTCTCACAATTGGTGCCAAAGGGGAAAAAAGGTACAACTTCTTTTAGTTTCTAAATAAATAAACATGGGTAACATTCTGATTGTTGGAGAGCAAAAGGCTTACTTTGGGCATAGAGAAAACAACCAGAAGACTTTCCAAGGCAGTTGTTCTGGGAAGGAAGTTTGGTTCACCTTAGCTAAGGGTTTTGGTTACTTACAAATATGTATTCTGAAATTGGTATCTTTCTCTTGAGAATGTTTTCCCTGTGCTATCAAGTGGTAGTCATGTGATTAGAAAAACAATCCAGTGATTTACAGCTTCGTTCTTTGAGGTTAGGTGGGGTAGAGATCCTGAAGACTGATCTAAATTGCCAAAATATATTGGATACTCAGAAAATTGGAGTACTGCAAACCAGAAAAGCAGTAATAAGCTGTTAGTAATCTTAGTCATATGAACAGTTACTGGAAAATCATTTTCTTGGCTGATAGAGGTAATAGTACGCTTGGTTAGAACTCTGTCAAATAACAAAATTCTAACTTTGTCTTGTTCATTTCTTTGTAGTTGGAGACAAAGTTACTTCTATCAAATCTACAACACTACGGGTAGACCAGTCAATTCTCACAGGTATAATTGCTGTGAATTTTGGATAATAATATGCATAACTGAACGTGCCTTTTCACTGTCTGTTTAGAATAATCCATTAGCAACAAGCCTGTAGCTGTTCAAGCAACTGTGTTGCATTCAAATGCAGTAAATTTCTGATCTAGTAACTTAACTCTCAGTGTAGCTGAATGCATTGCTTCATCATTGGCTTTACATGTTTGCTTTAGTGGGATGAACATTCTTACTGAGACTTGTAATGCTTTTTTGGTCCCTGACCGTGTCCCGTCCGTCGTCGTCCTCCCCGCCCCCCCACAGAGATGCACACAAGTAACTTGTGGGAAACTGCATTTTTAATTTTTTTATTTTAGTCTTCTAGGTTTGAACATCTTGTCACTGCTCAAATATGAAAGCATGGATATCTTAGTAAACATCTTCTGTAACAATTATGCATTTTCTCTCACAAGAGAATATTTTTTTTTTAATGCAGGCAGCTTTTAAACTGCAGTTACTAAAGATTCGATATACTAAAGCCTTATTTGCTGAAATTCTGTGCATGCACATTCATGTGTTTTCTGGTACCACCTCTCAAGTGCAGGAGCTATATTTAGAGCAGCTTTTTGTTGAAAACAAAACAAAGTAGCAGTACTTCTGAATATAGGAAAGAAGCTAGGAATCAACCAAGCATGCTATAACATTTTTCTCTCAGCTGGAACATGAAGATCTGTCTGCCTGTTTTGGTAGCATAAATTAATGTTAACTAGCCCTGAAGTTTAAAACAGTAAAGTATTCATAAGAAACCTATTTTTGATCCTCGAATCTGTCTTGAAACAGGCCCCAAAGTTTCTCAGCACAGATCCTGAATAGCACAGAACTGATCAAACTTGCTTAGGTTTAGCATAAGAAAATGTAGGCACTCCATGTTTGTCAAGCTATCAGAACTGAAATAAGTAGAATAAATAATCCACCAGAAGTCTATATAAAGAGAATAATTCCTCACTATTGTTTAAATAACGGATTTATTTTTTAAACGAAAACTTTTTCTGTTTTCAGCCTATTTTAAGTTGATGCTTGAGTCTCTTAGCTAATAAAGTAGGACTGAAGTGTAAGATGCTACTTAAAGCTTCTAAAAGTAGGAAGCTTTGGCTCTCTTGAGCTTACAAGAAGTAGTGTGCTCTTAGCTTCAGTCACTGAGTTACCACCTTGTGAAATGTGCTGTAGTAATTAACATCTGTGTTTCTAGAAAATAAACCTTTCTGTACCTGTGTGTCATGTTTATAGAAATTGAGACATTTAAGGTTTTTATGGAAGAGTTCTCTGAAGACTTCCAACTAGAGTTAATTAACAGATGGCTACATGACATTTAATTTTTCTGTATTTTTTAAGGTCTGCCAGTATAATTGTGATGTATACCATCACAGATGTATAACTGTGGTAAGACCTAACTATTTAAATGAGAACACACCTCTTACAGTGCATAGAGAACAGAAATGCTCATTACTGCATGAGAAGCATGCAAAAAAATATTTAATTCATACAGTAGATCTTGCTACACTAAAAGGAGTGGAGTACCAGCTGCTTATTTGACCACTTTTCATGTTCCTTAAAAGACATGGTATATGCTTTATTAAATCTAACTGTATAAAATGCTTACGTAAATCCTTTCCTATATTCATTAAAAGCCAACCATTCAATTTTTTTGGTCAACTGAAATATTTCCTATTTCACTTAAGCAATTACATAAAATCATTTGAGGAAAGAAGTTTGGCATCCTGAAAAATTTTAGGACTGAAGATTATAACTTTTTGATTCCCTACAGGGCTCAGGATGATACATACATACATTCTTTTAAGACTATTATCTTCATTTTAGGTGAATCCGTGTCTGTTATTAAGCATACTGACCCTGTGCCTGATCCTCGTGCTGTAAACCAAGACAAGAAGAATATGCTTTTCTCTGTAAGTTACTACTTTTTTTTAATTTTCAAAACTTCTATAAAATAATACTGAAACTGATAAACAAATGTACAGAGCTTCATTCAGGTCTTCACCACAAAGCTGTATGACTTCTCTGCTCTTTTCTCTATATGTATCTGCATGTGTGTCTCCAGGTACATCAATCTAAATGAATTAAAAAATAGAAGTAACTTTTACTAAAAGCTGTCCTAGGAGGATGCTTGTTGAAACAAGTTTATATGAGGAAACTGATTTTTTTTTTGTGCTTCACAAGAAAGACTTGAAGGCTGGAGTACATGCACTTTTAAGGTGCTTCTGCACTACTTTTCTAAAGTAATAGTTCTTAAGGCTGATAAGAATGCCCACACAAATTGCGGTATTGTGTGGCTAAAATTGACAACTAGCTTTCTATATAGGAATGAAACTGTTTATTCAAATTTGTTTACAGGAAGCATTGAATGCCTTTCAGACAACAAAATAACAGTTCTGTTATTGTTGGTAGACTCCTTGTAGAAAATCTAACTGTTCTTTCTTGTATTAAGTAAGTTCACACAGGGAGCCTCACGGAACAGATCTATTACATTAAATATCATTAAATCTGGCAAAATAAAATCCTTATTAAAAAAGGAAAAACACACTTAAGATTCCAGTTAAATACATACTGCTTACTCAGCAGATGAGTTTGACAATGCTGTGTACAATAGATCAGTACTGATTCATGTTGAGCTCATTCTGTAAGCAGAAATTCTACACTGGAGTATTCTCTTACAGATACTGGGGGGATGTCATTCTCTTCCTCTTCACCTTTTTCCATTTCCTAACTGAAATGCAGTCTGGACTTGTATAAGGTGTTTGTTTTGTTCTTGTAATTAAAAAAAAAGGCCAAAACAAAACACAACAAAAGCAAACAGAAAACTTGCCATCAAAACGTGTTTATAGATTGACCACAAGTTTTCTCTTCTCTTTATTTACATAAGGGTACTAATATTGCTGCTGGTAAAGCTATGGGAGTGGTTATTGCAACAGGAGTAAACACTGAAATTGGCAAAATTCGTGATGAGATGGTGGCAACGGAACAAGAGAGAACCCCGCTCCAACAGAAACTGGATGAGTTTGGAGAGCAGCTGTCTAAAGTCATCTCGCTTATCTGCATCGCTGTTTGGATAATAAACATTGGTCACTTCAATGATCCGGTTCACGGTGGCTCCTGGATTCGAGGTGCTATCTATTACTTTAAAATTGCTGTTGCTCTTGCTGTTGCTGCTATTCCTGAGGGTCTGCCTGCTGTCATTACCACCTGCTTGGCTCTTGGAACTCGGAGAATGGCCAAGAAGAATGCTATTGTTAGAAGTCTTCCCTCTGTGGAAACCTTGGGTTGCACCTCAGTTATTTGTTCTGACAAGACCGGTACTCTGACCACGAATCAGATGTCAGTCTGCAGGGTATGTTGAACTATCTTCTTCTATTTTTCTTTTTCTCCTCAGCCACTCTGAATAGTCAGCATTGCTTGAATTCTTTTGATCGCAAGTCTTTTGGTTCTCATATCCTCAAAATCTTGCTTTATTTTCCTAAGATAAGCTTGCACTTCGAATTCAGTTTTCCACTGTGTAGTGTTTAAGGCTTTATCTCTTCCCTTATTTAGTCATGGCCAAAAATAGCTGTACCCACACTCGATGGAAGTGAAAGTTGTTCGCAAGCAGCTTTCCATTGACTTGTCTGTAAGCCATTCAGTCTACTGGTAATCGTTTAGTGTGATTTATCCCCTGTTTCACAAAGGTAGGCTAGTTGCAGTGTAGAAGCAAGATGTGTGTAAAACACTTATGTGTTTAATTTATCAAGATGACAATGGTGGAGAAACTTAGCAATGAGAAAAAGGTGGAAGATTTACTACAGTAACTTGGGTAGTCTTAAGATATTTTCACTACCGAGTGGTTCCACCTTTATTTGGTTACCTTATCTTCAATAGCTCCTATTGGTCTGACGTAGAACACTGTAGTGTTCTCAGTGTGCAATATTGTATGACTAATCTGGCAACTTTGGAGGTGCAGTTGATCCTGTAACCAGCATTGCAGGGTCATCTTCAATGTATGGCATAATTTTAGCTAAGTGTAAGTTATGTGCCCCTCCTCCCTTCCCCCCAGTGTTCTTTCTAGTGTTGATTAATTTGGGACTTTCATAGCTAGTCACTTAACATAATGCATGTTCAGTTGCCAGTTCTCTGTGCTTCCCCTGTACTTGATATTCTGTGTAGGAGTTTTACGGAGAAAACATGAAGTTCTTCTGTTTAATGATTGTAGATGTTCAGTGGCATAGCAACTCTGACATCAAATGTTCAGAGTCATTACATTGGGTTAGAATTACAAATGTGTAAATGTTGAGCACTACACATCAGTGTTTTTTTGGCAAAAGTTTGTAAGCCTTAAGCACTTTATTGCCATGTGATTGATGGCTTTTTCTTTTTAATTGGTGGTTGACTTGTTCTGCTTCCGCAAGTATTGTAGTATTTATACTTAAGAGACACAAAGCAGGTGCTCATCAGTATTCTAGAGGAGGTTACTTGCAGTAGACTTGCATAACTGCCCTAGTCTTTGCAGGGATTTTTCGTCATGCAGACACCAAAAGCAGAGGGCTTCCTAGTTAACTCATCATTTAAGCTGTGTTTATTTAAAAGCTCAGAATGCTCTACTCATATTTAGAGGGCTAAGTGTTTTAGATCTCGTGCAATACAACTTACTTGGTTCCTTGTTAACCTCTGACAGCTACAGAATAACTTTAATTGCAAGATTTTGAAAAACATAGCAAAATCCTAATACCTGTAAACAATATGCTTATTCTTGGTTTCACTCTAAGCAGACAGATTGCTTAGCTTTTTTAAGAAGTCTGGTTTAAAACAGTGATTCCATTTGTAGTTTTAGTTTTCATGTTAAGTAGTAACTCCTGAGTGTCCAAAGGAGCCCTATACTAAAATGTTTCAGCCAGAAATGATACTGCTTTAGGAGGAGACTTGAGGAATTGTTTTGATGTCCTCCAGTGGTATCTCCCTCTCAGAATGCATGTACTCTGCTTTGTGGGCTTTTAATTTGTCAATTTGTCCAGCTTTTTGATTTTTAAAATCATTTTGCAGATTATAGGGTTTCCAGACATTGATGCAGATCAATTGCAGAACACCTAATTATTAGGCTGTATTTTGTGAAGGTGCTTGCCTAAAACATAAGGCAGCACAATGAGGGGAAATAAAGACGTTGCTAAAATATGGTGTGACAAAACAGCTTATACTAACCAACAGGTAAAAAGTTCCATTAAGATATACTATCAATCAGCGAGAAATTATTTTCTTCTCTATTACCACTCCAGAAAGTTGTGATAAGAGTATGGCAGCTTCAGGCACTATGTTTTTTATCTCCATCTTCCCACATTTGATTCTGCCTGCAGCTCTTCTAGAAAGGAAACAGAAACAAAGGAAAGACTGAGATACAGGTGTCTTATGGGGTACAACTGCATCCTTCAAATTGGTGTCTTTATTTGAAGACAACATTTCAGCCTGTGCTTCAAGGGCACTTAAGCTGCCTGAATGTTCTTAAGTTACTAGTGTACTGGATGGTAAGATGACTTAAAACTGAAAAACCAGGACAGGAAGCACTTGCATTTAGTGGCTGGTAGTAAGGGAAACTGGCCATAGTCTGGTTCTTGCCTAAAGCGTCACCTCATCAGTAGAAGCTTCTTCTATTTGTAGATGCTTTTATTTTTACTTTGGGAAGAATTGTCAGATTCTAAGCTGCACTGTGCTGCTTTTGATTGGAACTGCTGTTTCAAACATATGCATGAGAATTAATTTACAAGTTTTTGAAGCCTAGGAGGAGCTTGGGTATAGTCAGAACTGTCAAGCGGATGTGTGAGTAGTCTTCCAGCTGAAGTTAAGTGTACACAGTTTGTGTTTTTCAACTGTTTGATGTATTTGTGCTACAATTCGGTTTTCAAATGAGATCTGTTAAGCAGAAGAGCTGTTTTCTGTACTTCATGCTTCAGTATAGGGAGCCGTTCAAACATCTATGAGATCGAAGTTCAGAGTGTCGTATCTGGCTGCATCTAGTTTGTTTATTCAACCTGAACTTGCCTCTTGTACCTGCTTGCTTAAGGCCAGTTTAAATCTCTTGCATTAATTATTGTTCAAAGATAGTAACACTTCTAACTCTTAATTTCAGATGTTTGTCCTGGACAGAGTAGAAGGAGATAGCTGTTCTCTGAATGAATTTACTGTAACTGGTTCAACATATGCTCCTATGGGAGAAGTGTAAGTGTTCTGTTGAAGTTAAATATTTGTCTATTTTATGCATTGATTGTTAGTTCAGTCTTGAAAAGTGATGCATGTGATATTCAATAGTGATTGTTAATAAATGAAAGCTCAACCAGTGAGAATGCAAACTAAAGGGCTGGTGGGAAAATTAATTAACAGTAAACAAGTTAAGTTTCATGAAAATTTACTTTTCCAGAATTTATTTAATACAGTCTCCAATATTGCAGTGTTCTTTTGATAATTTGAAAATAAATTAGGAGTAGGGTGAGAGGATTTATTTCACTGAAATCTTGCTGGACGAAGATTAGCTATCCCAGTGCTTCAAAATGAGGGTTACTTTTTTAATTAAAAAAACCCCAAACAAACCCTGCATAAATCTGAAGAAGTGAGCCTCTGTTAATCTGTAAACTCAATGTTTCCAGTTCCCCTGCCTCAGAGAAGGCAGAAGATTTTCTTCTAAACTATCTTATGAATGTGTTGAAGTTAGTTCTTAAATTCTTGTATATACTGTAAATTTCTGTCCCCTACCCTCAAAAGTTGAACTCGGTGCATCTGTACTTGAGTAGGTGTGTGTGTTTGTCTCCAGCCTTTAGTATTTGAGCTGGTATTAAACCCACTCCCTTAGGAAAGGAATGGTAAGTTCAGTTTACTTTCTCAGTTGCAAGTCTCTGCTAGTGGAAAGGTGGTTCATCCTGACAACTTTAGAATTCTTGGGGTTCTGCTTCCAGAAGGGGAGCCTCTTCTTACTGGATTATTACAGCTCCTTTTACTTGGCCAATCTTTTCATGTGTTTTTAATCTTACCACTTCAGTTTTATTTGTGGAATAGAATTCTACTATGTATGAAGTAGAACTGAGATTCAGTTATTGCAAACATCTCAACCTTGTGGAGTTTCACATGCATGCCTCTGACTCTATGCAGTCTTCATCGATCTCTGTTTAATTTTCGTATCAGTTAAGACCATAGTGTTATCGGCAGCTGGAAATCTTAATTCCCCAATTCTCTTTTGTTTCAAAACTGATTGCTCTCAAAAGCTTATGCTTTCATTTCAGCAGACTGCATTTACTTAGGCAAGGTGACATTCTAGATCTGGTAAAGCATCCAGCTATTACGCTTTAGCTGGTCTCACAAGAGCTGTAGATAAACAAAATAATAAAATATAGTGTGGTGACAGATGTCGAGTACAATAAGACAGTCATCAATGTATGTTAATGTTCTATTTTTACTTGCTGAAATTGGGGAAATGTGAATAAGCATGTTAATTGCTTTGCATTCGCATAGATAAAGAACATTCTGTGAAAGCGAAACTACCACAGAAAGGCTGTTTATTGGACCATAAGGAACAAATACCTAAATTCTCAAACCTTTAGGGCCAATTTATTTCTGAATTTATGGATTTTTTTTTTTTTAAAGTCGGTGACTTTAAAGCAAGGTGACTGTCTTCACCTCGGATTACAAACTATCACTGAAAACAAAGGTTGATGGAGACCTTAAGAGGCAGTCTAGTCCATTGCACTGCCCCAAAGCAGGACATGCTCTAGATATGAACCCAGTCCTGACAGATGTTTCTTTGTTGTAATTAACTTCACATACTGTTGTCTTCCACAGCTCTATAGACAGCCTATTTCATAACCTTTAAGCGTTTTTGCAATAAATCAATTTTTTACTCAGTCTTAAAGTACTTGATACATAACTTCCCCTAAGATGCATTGGGAATATAAAATTACAAATATTTCTTACTGAAAAGCTAAAATTTTGTAGTGACTTATTTCCCAGGGGTGTTGAGAGATTGTCAAACAGTAGTTTTGTCGGGTCTCAGCATGCACAATGTGCATGCTTGCTTGCAAACTGAGAGCATAAAACTAAAAATAATTAAGAACTGCAGCAAAAGCTAGCAGATTGCATTTGACCTTCAAACGAGTTCATCTTTAGCTAATCAAAAAGCCTGAAGTTTTAAGAAAGAAACCAAAAAACTTTATGCAGAACTGACCCCAGCAAGACTCCATGTGCACTTGCCATTCTTCAGAAACTGTTGACAAGGAACACACAGGCAAGGGAAAAAAAACCCCAACCTGGTATAACAAGTTGTGGATATTCAAGTGTGCTTGTTTTCTTCAAGTTAAGAACAGGTGAAAGCAGGAAGTATTAGCTGTGATAGATGAGGTGACAAACAGAGAGCTGCTGGGAATTTTAAAGAGTTGAGAGTTTAAAGCCACTCTTACGGCTGTAGAATTCTATGCAAAATGAAACTTTAAAAACATACTTTTTTTTTTTTAAGATGTAGTTTCTTCACATTCTGCGTTATACAACATCAGAATTTATTTGCAGTACAAGAGACTGAACAAAAGCTTACATAATCAGATGTGTCATAGTCTTATGTTTTGAATTCTTGTGGAGTAGTGATCCATGTCTTTCTACCACCAGACCTTTTCTTTTTCCTTCTCGAGAGCTATATTAGTTATGTCTTGCTAATTTGGGGGGGTTGGGGGGGTAAATAACAGTATTGGACACTGTCTTGGTTCTTTCATGCTTACTTGAGAAGTATGCTAATGTTCCAGAAAATGAATTAATTTATTGTCTATTTCCAAATGTGAAAACAAAGTTGCTTCTTACTTGTCATGTCTAAATGGTGCATTACTTTAGGAAAATGTACCTTCCCTCTTTCTAAAGACTTCAGATATTCTTCATTAAGTGGATATGACTACTAGAAAAGAGTGTTTCTTTCCTAGTGGAATTTGTATTGTGAAATGACTTAGGTTTTCATGGATTTTGGAGGTTCACAAATCAGTTCTTAGGAAATTAAAGAGGCCGAATCTGCTCTTATGCCTGCCCATATCATGCATGCAGTAAATGTGTAGAATATGCAGTAAGACTAAAGAAGCTAAGCTCATAAGGTGTCGAAGTACATAATTTTCCTACTTGGAACTCCCCTCCATATCCTGTGTGTACTCTAATACTGCTTTCATATGCCTCTTCACTGAGCTCTTTACTCCTCTTCTATGTTGCTGTGCGGCTGTCACTGGAGGAAACAAGGTTTTGTAGTTCAGGTAGTGATTTCATTGATAATCATGTCATTCTGTTCATGACTGATGTAAACTTCAGACCTTGCCTTTATCAAACCTGCTCCTCAACAATTTCTGGTTCTGTAGTTCCAAGTCCATAACTAATAAGCATTGTACTAAATGGAAATACAGTAAAGGGATTAAAGAAGGTATAAAGGTGAGATGCTAATACTAAATAACTAACTTAAATTTCCTCCTTTTCTTCCTTTGGAAAGGCATAAAGATGACAAACTTATTAAATGTAGCCAGTATGATGGCCTTGTGGAACTTGCAACAATCTGTGCACTCTGTAATGATTCCTCTTTGGATTACAATGAAGTAAGTACATACCCTAGAACAGAGTGTGAGAATAAATGTTTGTTCTCATCTGTCTCTGTAATACCTTTCAGTGGTAAATCCCCTTCTAGTCAAGGGGGAGAGTATTTGGGTCCTCTTAAGTATTAATTCTGGGAGTTACTTGCTTGTTGAACATTGAGAAAACTAAAGCCAGGCAGCAAGTCTAATCTGGAATTTAGAGATCTCTTGCTGTATAGAATGCACTGCTACTTTCTTGCTTTGCATTGCCTCCTTAAGGTTACTACATCTCATAATGACTTAAATGCTTGATGACAAAGTACTGACATCCTTCTCAGCTGTTCTTGAGGGTAAAGGCTTGAAATCTCCTACAAGTCATACTCTTCAAAGTTGCTTTTTAAAAAATAGTTTTGCTTGTTTCATAAGCCATGGTCAGTTTTGTTAAGCTTTTTTTCCCTTGTGAAACTTGGAACTTTTGTCTCTGGTAGCTTCCAGGTGAGGTTTAAAGTAAACTCCTGTGCTTTTGTTTGCTTTGTGTTAACTAAAGGCTAAGGGAGTGTATGAAAAAGTTGGTGAAGCCACAGAAACGGCCCTTACCTGCCTGGTTGAAAAGATGAATGTATTTGATACAGACTTGAAAGGACTTTCTAGAATTGAACGTGCAAATGCTTGCAACTCGGTCAGTATTTTTTTATTTGGAATTCTTTGGGGAGTGAGTTTTGTAGTGCTTATTATCTAAATGCACTTTTATGCTATTTTTTTTTTAATAAGGTGATAAAACAACTCATGAAGAAAGAATTCACTCTGGAATTCTCAAGAGACAGGAAGTCTATGTCTGTCTATTGTACACCAAACAAACCAAGCCGCACATCCATGAGTAAGATGTTTGTTAAGGTCAGTTCCTCACTTGAGAAAGTGTAGTTATGGAATGGCTGCAAAGGCAGCACGATACTTAAATTATGGCACAACTAGCTGCAGCTTGAAGATGAAGGAAGGACTTTAATTTCAGCAAGTGTTGCAATGGAAAGGGATTAATTAGGCTAAATTAATTTTTTTTTTTTTGCCTCTGCAGGGTGCTCCTGAAGGTGTAATTGACAGATGTACCCATGTCCGTGTTGGAAATGCCAAAATACTATTAACCGCAGGAATTAAGCAGAAAATAATGTCTGTCATTAGAGAATGGGGAACTGGTAGAGACACATTGCGTTGCTTGGCTCTGGCAACCCATGACAATCCACCCAGAAAAGAGGAAATGAATCTTGAGGACTCCTCAAATTTCATTAACTATGAGGTAAGTTTAGTAAAACAGCCTTTTAACACTTCTCCCTTTCCCAAACTGGAGAATAGCAACTCCTTATGTTTGACTCTTCCTTGAGGAAGTTGTGCCTGAGAATTTTCTCTTTCTGGGTATTTTTTTATGTTGGATGCAATAGTTAGCCACATGTGTGGAAAGAATGCTCAGTTTAAGAAAGGTCTATATAGCTCTCTCAAGAAACTTAAGGGATAAAACATGGACTACTCTGTGGTTTATGATACCTGTCACTCCTACTTAATTCCCCCAGTTTATTTTGGGTTTAAAAGAATAACACTTCGCTTGTGTTCTTGGTGGCTGGTATATATGCTGCTGCTTGGATAAAAGTATAAGAAAAAAATAATATAAATAGCCACCTGCAAATAGCATTATTTTACGTATATATACATAAGATCCTCAAGATCATAACACCTTAAACTGTTTTCAGAGACTGACTCTGAAAAATATTCCAAAAACTGCATTGTTGTTTCAGCTTTAATGGTTTTCAGTTTGACATTGCTCAACTGCACAACCTCCTTGGGGATTTTGTGATGAAACATACCTGCCATTTTGTGCTCTGAGGGTCACATTTACTTCCCTTACTCCATACTGTCAGCTGCAAAAACTCTGTCCATGATGATCATCTTGGCTACTCTGTAATTTTCCAATGAAATCTGTATCTAGGATTTAGCAAGGGGGAAATGACAAACAGTTGCATGAGAGTTATTGGCTTGTGTTCTTGTACTCCTGGCACTGACGACAAAAAAGAAAGACTTGACTGTTTGCAGGTTGAATCTGCAACGCTGACAACTAGAGCGCATTTTAACTAATAAAATGAGTGCATTTGAAGCAAGGTATGTTTGGAAAGGTAGGATCCCATTTCAGAGTGTGGTCATGCTCTGGGAATTAACTGTGTCCTCCCATATGCTCATCATGTAGATGGTACCGTGTAGCATTGTGATTCCAAAAGGATTAAATTCTTACTTATCTCCTCATACTACTTAATGTGTGTATAGATCTGTGGCTTTTCAGTTCTTCAGCTGTCTCCATTCAGTGTCAGAGCTGAAGTGCTGTGAACACTTCACATGGTGAAACAGATAAGCCCTCTGAAGTAACCTTTGGGGTGGGGAACAAGCAAAACACCAACCAAAAAAAAAAACTCCTGATGTAAGAGCCAAGTGTATCATTCATAATATGCTGGTTTTGACCAAATGATGGGATGACAGGGCCTCAGTGTCTTAATTGCTCAATGTAGAACCACAGAATATTGTGGACAAGGAGTAAAAACAAATGTCACTATGCTGAGAGATATTTAGCATGCAAAAAAAAGATTGTTTTGCTAATGTCAGATGAGAAGTCTACAGGATCTTGCACTAAAACTTGGTGCTGTCTTGTTTCAGACCAACTTGACCTTTGTTGGCTGTGTGGGTATGCTGGATCCCCCAAGAATTGAAGTAGCTTCATCTATAAAGTTATGCAAACAAGCTGGTATTAGAGTTATTATGATTACTGGTGATAATAAAGGCACAGCAGTAGCTATTTGCCGTCGCATTGGTATCTTTGTGGAAGATGAAGATGTTTCTACAAAAGCCTTTACTGGTCGTGAATTTGATGAACTCTCACTCGCTGCCCAAAGAGATGCTTGCCACCACGCACGTTGCTTTGCTCGTGTAGAGCCTTCCCACAAATCTAAAATTGTTGAGTTCCTTCAGTCTTTTGATGAGATTACCGCTATGGTGAGTAATTGAATTTTCACTTGGTTTGAAAGGCAGACACTGTGTTTAAACCCACATTATGTCTTGTCAGAACTCAAAGCCTCAGAATAGTTCTGCACTTAAGTGTTGTTTTGTGGTGTTTTTTTTAAAGATCCAAAACCATACCCAGTACAAAACTCCTTTCTAGTCCTATATGTAAGTGCCCACCTTACCTTTTTTTTTCCCCAACTTCAAATTCTTGTTTTAGACTGGTGATGGTGTCAATGATGCTCCTGCATTGAAGAAAGCAGAAATTGGAATTGCTATGGGTTCTGGTACTGCAGTGGCTAAAACTGCTTCTGAAATGGTTTTAGCAGATGATAATTTCTCAACTATTGTAGCTGCTGTGGAAGAAGGACGTGCAATTTATAACAACATGAAACAGTTCATCCGTTACTTGATCTCCTCCAATGTTGGAGAAGTTGTTTGGTAGGTTTAAAATGTTTGGTTTTTTTCTTTGAACCAGAGTAGTGATGATGGAGTGTTGTTAGTTATTTACTTCCAGTATTTCTCACTAAAACCAGAGAAACAAGTTCTCCAGGTGATTGATCACTGTGGTGGTACAGAAGTCTGCATGCTTCTAGCCTAGTCTTTATGCAGAATTTTAGCATACCACAAAAGATTCACGTTGCATTCTAGCTCAGTAGGTGGCTAAATGCTTTACAATTATTTCTGTGATTGGAATAATTCTCTAGGAAAGGACAAATATTACAAGATCTGGTATCAGATAACTTAGCCACAGATACAACTTGGATGTTTGTTTAACCTCAAGTTACAGAAGAATGGGTCTTCTGTGTCTTTGGAAGGAACGGTGACCCAATGCCACAGAATGCGTTTCTGGTAACAGAATGTAAATATTGATCTCCTAACAGTTGCTTATATCAAAGCATACTTTCTCCCAGAGTGGAATATAACACAGCAATTGTCTTGTCTTGTTTCTTGCAAACTTTAAAGCTGTCCTTCATATGGCTCTTGCTGCAGCCCCTGTTTCTGTTCTATTTATTCACACAGGCTTGGAGCCATGAAAGCTACATGCTCATTAATTTTTTTGCAGGGACTAGCAGTAATCTAGCTAAATGAAGCTTGGTCATTTGGGCTAAAATGCTATTGTGTCTGCAGAAGTTTTAGTGTCTTTAGAAAGTGGCTTACAAGCCTTTATGCATGTATAATATATTTACCTATACAGGCAAGTAGAATGGGGAAAAAACACAACTAAAGCAGAAACTCTTCAGTTCCTGAAGTTACCAGAAGAAGATAATGCTTAAAAACTGACATGCCAGTGGTTAGAAGTGTTTGCTTTTGGATATATTTTTAGTTTTCTGAATGTGCATATTCAGCTTGTGATACAAAATGGATAACTCTGTATGAGAGAAGTGATGCTACAGGCTTAGGCTTAAGTGTTAAAAACTTACATGCACAAGAATAAGCTTATAACTGGTGGGTTTTTTATAGTATCTTCTTGACTGCTGCCCTGGGTTTTCCTGAAGCTCTAATTCCTGTCCAACTGTTATGGGTAAACCTTGTGACGGATGGTCTCCCTGCTACTGCTCTGGGCTTTAATCCTCCCGATCTTGATATCATGAATAAGCCACCGCGCAACCCTAAAGAGCCACTGATCAGTGGATGGCTCTTCTTCCGTTACCTAGCTATTGGATGTAAGTAGTAAAAGCTTTTTTTATTTTTTTAAGTAAACTTAAGCAGGTAAACTTTTTTTGAGATCCACTTGAAAGCAGTTTGTCATCCTTGTATGCTGAAATCTTGAAAGCTAGCAATAGATGTTCTGTGGAACTGGTATTCTTCCTTTATTTTGTTTTGAGATTCACACTTTGTTTTGCACATTTGCAGGCAATGCTGTGATCGGAACAGTAAAGTTTTGGCTTATTTTTGTGGAGTTTTTTGGTTTTTTCCCACCCCATTGGTGGCAACTGAGGCACGAAAAGACCTAGATGCATAACATCAGTATGACATTCACCACTTTGTTAGAATCTCTTGATTTGGGTAACTAGGAAACCATTAGAAATTTTATATACTGCCATACTGGATTAGACCTTCAAAATTGTCTGATAGTGGGTGATGGTACAGTCCTCAAAGAGAGAGAAGCCCTTCAGGGGTAGATGAACTTAGGGCGAGTCCGACCTCTGTTCTGAAGCAGCCACCTACTTGCCTTTTCCCATTTGACTCATTCCAGGCTGAAATACTTTTAGCTCAAAGCATTGAGATGGCAGACTTCAGCTTGTCCATGCAATAATTCTAAGCCTTAGGAAGATGAGCATGTTGAGGGCTTGGGATTGAAGAGCCAAGACCAATGACTAGTGAATGCACACCCACATTAGCTGTTGAGGTTGTACGTAGAATTACTTCCAAGTCTGAAAATGACAACTGTCAAGTATCTAATGTACTAATTTTGTGCTTAAGTAGGGCACAAGAGGTTTGTTGGCATGGCTATAATCAGGGAAAATAAAGGAGTATCAATTCATTAAATCAATGGATGTAGATTTAAACCTTAAATATAGCTATACTACTGTAAAGCTAGAATAAGTATTTACATGGATACTTAATGCACACTGTCTTCATGCCAGAAGTTGTGACCTTAATTTTCCTAACTGACTTCATGGATCTTAAAGTAAACCTCAGTAGTAGTTAATGTAAGTACAGACAGATTGGGTTCTGAGAGGAAAAAAGAAAAACTTCAGGTTGATTACTCCAAGTGATATCCTTGTTTGCCTTAAGTGTCAGCTTCCATAAGCAGATACTAGGATCTGTCCAACAGTACGATATTTAATGGTTACTTAATTTACAACCAGTGGAACAGATCTCTTGCGTAGGAGGTAGATGAATTACGGTCCATTTCTTTACAGTACTGGAGGTCTCAAGGTAGAGGTTCAAGTGTGGCAAGTAAGATCATCTCTTGCATACAGTTCACAACACTGAAAAAAGCACTTTGTTTTCTTTAAGGTTATGTTGGTGCTGCCACCGTGGGTGCTGCTGCTTGGTGGTTTATTGCTGCTGATGGTGGTCCAAGAGTTACCTTTTATCAGCTGGTATTTGCTCGGTTTAATATCTTTGGGGGGAGAGGGGAGGTACATGCTTCTTTAGTACTTGTTACTTGAAATGACTGTAGAAAAATAGTAGGTTACAGAAACTTGTATAATGAGACATTTTCACACTTGTTACTGTAAGACTTCATCATGATTAATGAGTCTTAGTGGTAAAGCTCAAAGACGGGATACCTGAGGTTCTAGACAACTTGAAGGACTAATTGTTGTCTTGTTACTAAAAGACTAATGGGGAGTTTTCTACAGCTGGCAAAAGTTTAAAATGAGAGCTTATAGGAGTTGTATTTGAAAGTTTTGTTTTCATAATTCTCACTGTTTTATTTCATAATTGCCTATTTTACATTTTAAAAGTTAACAAGCTGTGGAAGTGAGTTCATGTTGTTCTGTTCTAGAGCCATTTTCTGCAGTGCAAAGAGGACAATCCAGATTTCTCTGGTGTTGACTGTGTGGTTTTTGAGTCTCCATATCCAATGACAATGGCTCTTTCTGTACTTGTCACCATAGAGATGTGCAATGCGCTCAACAGGTTCGTATGTCCAAATAGGAAAGCAAAGTTTCTGCATAGCTTACCCAAAGTCCTACCTTCTGTGCCATTTGATTCTTCCTGTATGGACAGCTCAACTAATGAAGAATGAGTCATATTTTCTTTCTGAATCCTGGCAGTGCAAACAAAGTAACTCTCTTAGATAACATTTGTGATCTCTTACCATAAGGTATATTTTTAAGTCTGCCAATTCACTCTGGTATTTTACTAAGCATGAGCAACTGAAATATTTTCCATTATTTCTAATCTAAGCTTAATCAATCAGATTATCCCTCATATGTTGGTATAAAGTGATATCAAGGAGAACTAAAATAAGAATGCTGAAGATATGGAAAATAGTTTTTCCTGCCCTAAGGGAATGTGGGTTTAGCCAATTAATATTAGATTATAAATGGAAACTACGAAATAGCACAATGTCAAGGGTATTTTTCTTCAAATAGCTTAGAGGTCAGTTAATTTAAAAACAAATAAACTTTAAATACAAGTGTACTGCAGTAGTCCTACATAGTAAGATATTGCTCTATATCTGATGTTCTGGATCTCGGCCTCTTCTGCAGCGTAGCCTAAATGCAGATTGAATCTGAAGAGTAAAATGAAAGAACAAGCATTAAGAAGATGCAAGAACTTGACCCTCTGTATCCAGTGTTTAAGGGACCTTCAGAAGAAGTGGGTGCACTAGTGGGTGTACAATAGGCTGGGGAGGATTCTGTCCCACGCTGCCATGCCCATCTTTCCCTTATCCCTCCCATGCGGAGGATGTCGGGGCCTTAGTGAAAAAGGTAGACTAGATCAGGAATGAGCAGAACACACAAAAACTTTGAAAATAAACGTGACTCTGAACTGTGACTGCTTTGCTAAGCAGGCTTCCAAGGTAGTTTAAAGCTGCAGCATATATAAACCATATCTTGGTATCTTTCTTTCCTTCATGACTGGGATAATTGTGGCTTGCCATGCTGCTTTTCTTTCCAGCTAGTTTTCTGATTCATTGAATTTCTTACTTGTGTCTTATGTACACGTATGTACCATGCTTCTATTGCAGTCTATCAGAAAATCAGTCCTTGATGAGGATGCCCCCATGGGAAAATATCTGGCTGGTGGGCGCAATTTGCTTGTCCATGTCACTCCACTTCCTTATCCTTTATGTGGAACCGCTGCCAGTAAGTGCGTGTATCTTTCTCCAAGTTCAGGGACGGGCATTTAGAGCAAAAACTTGTCTGGAGCTTAAGGCAAGGGATGGAGAGGGAGAAAAGATGTAACACTTGGCTTTTCTTTCAGATTATCTTCCAGATCACACCTTTGAATGTGACGCAATGGCTGATGGTATTGAAAATCTCACTACCTGTCATTCTGCTGGATGAAACACTTAAATATGTGGCCCGTAACTACCTGGAACCTGGTAAAGATAGTTTGCGGCCTGCCACCAAACCATGTTCTTTGTCAGCATGCACCGAAGGAGTTTCCTGGCCATTTGTGTTCATTACTATGCCCTTGGTTATCTGGCTTTACAGCACAGACACTAACTTTAGTGATATGTTCTGGTCTTGACTGACATGGTGACAAGTTTTACATTCAAAGAAAAAGTTTAACTTAATTTTTTTATTGTTTAGAGCAACTGTCTATTTCTGCTGAATTTTCACATGAACATATTTGCCGGTGATGGAGGTTTCATAATCTAGATTTTGGTTTTTTGCTTTTTCTGACTTCAGTGGGGGCAATATATTCCTCTTTTATACACAGTTAAAGTGTCCATTGACATGTACAGAGAACTAACACTATTTTATGCAAATATTTTTTTGTAGATGAAAAGCATGTACAGTGTTCTGTTCAATAGTCTATTCATCATGTAAAAAAAGCAAATTTTTTTTGAGCCAGCGGACACTATTAAACTAAATTGGCAGCAGATTTTAGGGAATGAATGTGTGTTGTCTAAAACTAAAAAAGCATGTAACTGTGTGTCTTCTGCATGATCATCCAAACTTAATTTGTCAAAGTCAGGTTTTATTCATAAGCAGAACTTTCTGCACTGGGTAGAGAGTACTGCTACCTCAGTCAGGATTTCTTCTTGGTTTCCCCTCTTCGTATTCCCTCACTCTTGGTTCTTGACTGTCCTTGTTTACACCAGTTTCTGTATGAGGTATGTCTAATCTTGCTCGTGCAGAAAATACCATTCCAGGTGCAGCCTGCTGGGGTTTTTCCATAATCTTAACACACATAGGGTTGTTTTTTTTAAGATTATTTATTTAAGTGTCTATTGTATTTTTATTGTAACACACCTTATTTTGCCAGTGTTGCCCGTTATGCAGGGGTAGGGAGGACTAGATCTGACTATTTAAATCTAAAGCAAGCCTTTTTAACAAACACAATCAGTTTTAATTCCAGAAGAGGGTTTAAGTTGGGTTTTAATACCTTATTTACATGTGTCAGATCCTTCCACCCCCATTCCTCCTTCTTAAGATCAAAACTTGTAATGAGACCTGGAGAAATAACTTGCACTGCATAGCTAGAAATTGGATTTCCTACACTTAAGGCACTAATGATCAGTTGTATACGTGGAGTTACTCTGCTGGCCTGTTGTTAGCCTGACTTGAAGTAACAAGCTCGTGTGTGTGTTTTGTAAAATCTGTAAATAGCACATGACCAAATTGAACATATTGTATAGAACTATTTTTATTTTAATGTGGCACTAACCACCTTCATTATTACGGTAAATGTTAAAGCATGTTTTCAGATTCAGTCCTGTATCAACAATGTGTAAGTCATTAACAGTCCTAACTGTGGTGTTTTTCTCCAATGCCTTCCAACTTTCATCGACTAAAGTGAGTATTTCTCTTCCATTTCACCATGCCAGTGGTGACTTGCTGTAAAATAGCATATGCTGTATACGTGTTGAAGAATAAATAGTAATTTCCTTCATTCCCATGCCGTGTTTTGTCAAACTCTGCTGTGCTACATTATTATCACCACTTTAGACTCTTTGTTTTGTGGTCTGAAGCTCAAATTACTGATTCCAAAGGCAAAGAGCACTCGCTTTTGGTTTAGTGTATTTTAGGTTTTGTCTTCTAGCACTCAGGAGCCTTAGTGCCCCAAGATCTTACAGCATTTGGTCTTAAGTTCAAGATAAAATTGGACAAATCTGTAACTTAAGACAGTGACAGCTGTTCACATGAATGTTTAGTGTCCAAAACACTCTGGTACTTGTGGTCAGGTGCTGGTTTACTCCAGAGCTTTTTCCTGCTCTGAAATACGGGATGCCCCTCTGAGCTGACCATCTTTCCCAGCGGTGCTCAAAGTGCAGGCACTCCTCTTTGCAAAAACAGCTTATTGTTTCCAGTAAGTGGAAACACTTTGTACAGTGGTCATATGAAAATACAAAAGAACAGTCTCAGCTTAACAGGATAGTCTTTGAAAATTGTACTGGGGTCACTATGTCTTTGTAGAGTAGCAGGTGCTGTGTTATCTTGTGCTGGCTCAGTCTGCTTTAACAGCCAAATTCAGACAGCTTTCTGATTCCTCATAGAGGAAAATGATAGTTAAAAGCTATGTTCTGTTGGTGCCAGCTGGAATCCAGTGAGCACAGATAATTCTCTTAAGTTTCAAGCACTCAGATACAGATGCTAACCTCAAAATACACAGATCCTATCTGAAGTTCCATAGCATTGTGAGTACTCACTGTTCATATGGACTTTGACTTGTTTAAATTGATGCAGAAGTGACTGAGGAGCTGGACCTGATGATGTAGTAGGTGTGTTGCCAAACTGTAAGCATTTAAATCCTGTTGAATGCTGTCTTTAGTGTGGAAGAACCTGTCTCTGCCAAACTAAGGTCTTGCATACCACAAAACCAATGGCAGATCAGTAATAAATCAGCACTATGAGACTTGTCCCTGTTTCTTGAAACAGAAGGATAAAAGGTCATGTGACTTAGGACTCTTTGAGATTAAGATATGTACAAGTATGTTATTTGTTGGAAACAAATACTAGCAAGTTAGTTCTGTGTGCTCCCAACATTACTGACAAACATTTTCCAGGGCAGGATAGTTTTGTGTGAACCTTCAGAGCACCGTGTTGGTGGGCTTCTTAAAGCCATGTATCTGACTGTTGTCATGAACGATTCTGCTTCTTGGGCAATCCTATTCCTGTCTATTATGCCAAATAATCCTGCTATACACCCCCATTTTCCCTGTCTCTAAGAAGCTGAAGGGGAAAATGACTGTTGATGAGTAGAATTCAGTCTTCAACAACTTCTTTGTTGGATCTCTGTCTGTGTTGAAGATGAATCTTACTGCTTCTGTCATGGATTTGCATACTGGCATCTGAGAGTTCATTCCTATCACACATCCTGGGAGCACTTGCATTAGAGCCTTGTGTTCCTTGGATTTTGCCTTTGAAAGCTGGATGACTGGTGGGTAAATGGAGTAGCATTCATCCCTACAGACTCCTGAGGTTATGGGAACAGTCAGGTTTTATGAAGTGCTCCTAAAGATCCCAAGCAATCTTAAATCTATCCTGTTTTTATTTCTCCCAGTCTTGCTGTCCAAATTTTCCTGTAGGAGTAGAGGAATAGGGTTCCCAAGGTTCCCTAAGATCAACACTTAACATATCTCAGGTTCAATGGCAACTGTTGCTATGCTTTCAGTACTTCTGTTTTCCAAGTGTTCAATATAAGTGTAAAATACCACTATGTGGTAAATACCAACCCTGTGTGGTCTGGACTGGGCAAATACTAAGACCTTCCTAGGCAGTGAAGCACCCTGCCCTGAAACCACTGTCTGCTGTGAGCTTCCTTTTAATCTTGGAGCTGGAGTGCTGTGGATCTGATCTCAACCCTTCTCAGTTGAGTAGGCTGTGGGAGGTTCCTCAGGTGTGCTTTTGGGATTAGAATAGCATAAGGCAACTGATGGCTTGGCTTTTCAATTAAAGAAACTATAGAAATACAGTGCAAGGTTAGTAATGCACTGCAAAAAAATGTGTTAATTTAAATGCTTATTGTTAATTGTGTAGATCTTAGCTATCGGTCCTTTCATCTGGAGAAGCCAAGAAGGGAGGACGTTTCCATTTAGAATAGACTTACTTGCCAACTTCTCAAAGTTAAAACTCACTTAATTTCTTTGTTCCCTACATATTTCTTCTCCAGCCTCCTCACTGTACTAAGGTCATCTGGGGATAGAATAGGTAACTCCTATTTTAATGCGTTAGCTCTGTGAATATATAAATGGAAGCACTTATTTAAGCAGAAATAACTCAAAGTTACCCAGGTTTTATCTCCCACCCCGTTTTTAGAAAATGGCTTCATACTTTTTGTTTCCATTTTTCTCTCCTCTCACTGAACTTTTTCATCTCTGCTGTTTTCTGGATTCCTTAGTAACCTCACATACTGCTACTCGTTTCCTAGTGGGAGAGGTGTGTAAGACTAGTATTGATTGTGTGATTGATGCTACCTTATGCTAGGAACACCAGGAAGGATATCACCTTATGCTGGGAAACCAGTGGGGTTTGTTATTAATTCAGTCTTCTATAGCCTGGTCCAAATCAAGAGCAACAAAAGTGGTCAGGCAGCTGCAGGCATACGTCAAATATTTAGACGGGGGCTTTTCTCTTTGTAGTGCCTCAGGCCCTCTCTGCTTTCAAATGTGAGTGATTCAAAGTACTGTTTGTGAACTACACGATGAGTTGCTCCTTTGCTGGCATCCAAGCAATAAAAATAGTTCATACTTGGTTTCCCCAAAGTATTATTGCAAATAAATAAGTATGAGAGAAGGCTGCAGAAAAATATATACCAGTCTGTCAAAATGCTATGAGGCTTACATTTGTAGGGAGTCCATTTTGGAGAAGGCTAATGGTAAGAAAATGAGTTTTTAATCTGATGATAAAATGCAGTACAGCAGTCCTCTGTCAGTGTTGCAAGAACACAGCCGATGCACAGAATACACATGGTAAACGGCTTAAAGACGGTTGATTTTGCTGAGATGAAGGGAGGTAAAACTGATACAAAGTTGTCTGTCTCTTGCACCTGTCTCGTTTACTTTTTTGCACTTCTAACCATTAACTGTTTCCCTAATCTCTGCTAATTACATCCTTAATTACATTAATATGCATTTTCAAATCTTAGCAGGAGAGCCTAAATTTTACAGTGTTGAAGCAGTGTTTTGAAGAGCCACCATCAAGTTCTAGGAAATCAGAGTACACTGTTCTTCTCTCCTAGATGCAAGGCTAACCTTACGCTGTATTTTAGGGGTAAAGTACAGTGGTAGCTTTATTACATTGTACTCTACCCTTTGTCTACGCATTAATCTGTGTAGTTTTAATGACTTCTTCAAAGCTTTCCTCCTGCTTCCCAGAATAAGCTGCTTAACTTGGAAAAGGGACATTGTTAGGTCACTTTGGGGCCAAACTTGCAATATAATGCCTTGATTAGAAAAACACCCTTAAAGTTCTTAAAAACTTGAGCTCAAACTGTGCAGTATGGAACTTGAAAGTAAAAAATTAGAAATAAGTGAGACTTGTCTATTGTCCCTAGTCGGGCAGAGAAAGGCAGAAGCTATCTAAATGTGTCCTAACTCTTTCTCACTGCAGTCTTCTGTAGGAAGTGCTGGCTTTGCTGGTGACAAAGGGAGCTCTGCTGCATTCAGAAGAGCTGGGCCATAATCCAGAGGGTTCTAGGCTTTAAGCACAAAGTAACCTGAGAGTGTCCCTTCAATGACAGAGCAGCCAGTTACCAAACTTAACGTTCTCTCTCCTTTCACTGTTGATCTTAGTCTTGCTTTTATAATGATACTTAGCATTCATCCTTCCATTAACTGATGCCTTTTCTTTCTTTCCTTTTCAGCAATACTGGAGTAATCACTTCCTAAACAATTTTGCAGAAATGTAAGGTTGTTTCGTTGCGTGCATGTGTTTTTAGCAACACATCTACCAAAACTTCTGCATGTATCATGTGTAAAGATTCTTTGCTTTCCCTAAAACAAAACTCATTGTGTTCTCTGTGGAAGAAATGTGTGGTACCATTAGGACTTCATTATACAGATGTACAAATGTGCAATATAGCTTACCGAATTGGAAACTCTCTCCAGAGAAGTTTGGTTTCTGTGCTGCATGGAGAAGAGTTTGTTTATCCTTGAGCAAGAATCGTGGAGCTGTCAGCCAATTTTCCACAGTTCTGTATGTAAAATGTCAGTTTATAAAATGTACAATATCAGAATAATGCATGCCTTCGGTTGTAGACAAATCTTTCTCTGTATTGTATCATCCAAGCGAACTACTCTATAACAGCTTATGTACAATGCTATCCTATTTATAAAATTCATTGAAAAGATTACAGATGAATGTTAAACCATAAGCCTCCAGTTCATAACTTTGGATTTTTATCATATGTGCAAATGAACTTACTTTGCACTGTAATGTAACTTATTTAAATCTAAGGCAGTAAGACAGATGTTGGTGCAATACAAAATATTGTGATGCGTTTATCTAAAAAGCAATGACTTAGCCAGTTATCACAACTGCATGTATGACTTTCAGAAGTTGTAAATACGATCAATCGTCTATTTACATGCTGACAGCAAGAAGCATCACACCTAGTTTCATTTGTATCAGGTAAATAAATTTATTCTATAATACATACTTTGCGTGTTATTTTATGCACTTTGTTTTCTGCAGGTACATGCGTACATATTTCAGCGCTCTCTTATATTAAGGCCAGGATGACACTTACTAGCACCAACACCATTGCAGTCTTTCCTCCTAGAACTATGCAGATGCCAGCTGCTCCTCCGGCAGTATTGACCTCCTCGCTGGTGTGATTTCCTCTGTCCAGAGGCTTGTGTGTGTGTGTGTTTAAGGGACACTGTCAAGTACTTTGATCACTCAATTTTTTTAAAATGCTCCATTGTTTGTAAAATCCCTCTGAGAAATTTAAAATAAACATTTCTTTCCCAACTACATCTTTATTTTTTGTCCTTTTCTGTTTTCTAAATTGCCCCAGCCTGGAGTAGCTGTTGGTCTCTTCCCCCTTCTGTAGGCAAAAAGGAAGATTAACCAACTGCGTTTGCTACAAAGCGCACGGCCTGAGTAGCCTGCCGGGAGTGCTGCTGAGGGTTACGGCTTACTCCGGTCCCCAAACCAGGGTCTTTGCAGCAGTGCGCTCCTGCGACAAGCTCACAATGCAGGAGTCTCTGTCAAGCATTAGGTGAGACTAAAGCACTCCAAGGGTAAAAGCTGGATTTTCCAAGTGTCCTGTAATGCTCTGCTCCAAAGCCCAAAAACTAAATCTTGTTTGGAGCAAGAGGAGGGGGAGCTTCTCTAAATATCCAACTTCAGTAATGTGTTTGAAATTAAATGTAATGCCTCTTAACCTCCAGCCTGTGATACCAGCACACTGCTAGCAAACAGCTTTATCCAAATGAGGTGACATGTCTGAGGCCCTTCAAACACAACAGCATGAGGTTTAAAAATACTAGGGTTGAATTCCATTCTTCAGCTGGACTATAAGATGGTGGAGGATGCATTTATACATAGGGCTGAACCCCTCGTGGCTGCTTCCTACTATGGTAGTGTTGTTCTGGGCAAGCTGAGCTCTGCTCCTAACCTCTGGGCTGAGGCTGTCAGAACCGAGTTCAGCACTCGGCCGTTATCTACAACTGCAGCTCTTCCTGCCATCTTATTTATAGCCTGTCTTCAGCCCGCGCCAGCAGCACTGTCACCAGCAAACCTTTAGGCTGGGCCAGCATGGGCGCAGGGAGCAGCAGTGGCAGGTGCCCCAGTAACGCTTCACAGGCGCCTGAGCGAAATGATTCAAGTCATTTGGCCAGAACACAGTGGAAGTAACCACCCCATTAGCACCCCTCCCCTTGTCATAACCCCAGCCTTGCTTTAATTAGGAAGCACCAAGAGGAAAATAAGGCTCACTTCTTTCTCAACAGCAGGTGCCTGAAGTCTTATTTTCTCACACCTACGTACTCGTGTGGCATCACCAACACATCTGTGTAAAAGCTACTTCTGCTGCCCGGCTGATCTGCTGCCTCTTTTTTTCAACTCGCAGAAATTCTTGGTATCAGCACTGGTACCAAACATAAAGATTAATGGTGACACAAAGTCATTATTCAGAAACCGGCACTCGCTCCCGGTCTGCGCTGCTGTCACAGCGAGTTACGTTCCACAGCTGGTTTCAGCATTTCTGCATTCAGACAGCGCCTCGCCGGTGAGCACACCGAGACCAAACTCATAACTTATTTTTCAACATTTCTTTAAATTATGATCTGCAAGATTAACTCGTTAACTAGTCACCCAAATGACCTGCAAGTAGCACTTTGGAGCACAGCCATATGAAGAAAATGCGATGCTCGGTGGGTTGCTAGGTACTCGAGTGCAAGAGTATGTGCTAAAAGATGATGAGATAAACAGCTTCATCTTCCCCCCTCCTCCTCCTCTTCCTTGCACTGCAAACCCCTGGCTCTAAAGCGTTGCATGGATGAGCCCACCGACAGCCACAGAGGAAGGAAACGGTTCCCGATAGCCCAAGCTATTAGGCATTATAGACATACTACATCAAGCACTAAATAGAGGGCAGAAAATAGCCCCGGTTTTAGATTGAGGTGAATTTGTGTAGGATTAGAACCCACATCCTCCCCCAGGAGGGTGGGCGAGAACTGAGAAAAGCCTGTGGGGGGAGAAGATGGAAAACATGCTTCGCAACCTCAGCCAGGAACCAAAGCTGCAGGAAAATTCGGCACAGAACTGTAGAAGACAGACCAGCAATCCACCCTCCGCTCAGCCTGCAGAGCTCCGAGCACCTGAAGGGTTCTTCTAAAGTACTTCATCCCAGCAACTGAACCACGTGGAAGTGCAGAGAAGCCTTCGGACATCAGTTTAGCAGGCTCAGGCTCTTTTCCTAATCGTGTCAAGCTCCTGCTGTTTGTTTAGAGATGGTGGGGACTGAATCTATAAGGGTTATCCCCTTCCCCCTCTGCGGGGGGCTGGTGGGAACCTGCAGTGTGAGGGGAGCACCCCAACACTTGCAGTTGAATTGGTGCTTTTGGGGCAGTGCCAACTTGCATGTAAGCCGGCCGCGGGGTTTTGCTGACATCACCAACGTTAAGAGAGAAGCTTAACCGGTCTGGCGCTTCGGGCATGGCAAAGGAAAGGACGTTTAGGCCGATTTTACAGGTGTAGCTTCAGGAGCCCGAGGGAAGCAGCCAAGAGGCACGGAGCTTTCCACGCGCGCAGTGGGAGCTGCCCTTCACCTGTCCCTCAGCCCAGAGGGGCTGTCCGTGTCCCTGCAGACTCGGTGACTCTGAACCTCCAAGAACCACTTGGTGCGTCCCGGTCAGCCTCGCTTTGAGGCAGAGCGGTTACCATGAATAGAAAAACTACCATAATTACCCAAAATAAAGTTCATAAACAACAACAAAAGCCCAAAACCCCATAAGCCCAGGCTGCTCTAAACCCCCTGCTATTTATGCAGGTGGCAGAGTCAATTTTTCCTACAGAGGCAGGCAAGGAACGCCGCTTTACCGCCGGCGTAAGATAGCATCAGCGGCTAACAACAATCAAGCTGCAACCAGCTCAGGCCTTCGTAACCAAGTCACGCAGCTCCAGCGCACCGTGACTGCAAAACATCGAGCGTTTTGATCTTGCGCTTGCTGCTGCCCCGCATCTTCACGCCGGACAGAAGTCGTGATTTAAAAGAGGTTTCTCTTGTCACTGCCCTTCGCCATGACTTAAGCACGAACACGGACCTTCAGTTTAGGTTCGAGACTGATCTGCAGCAGGCAAACCATGGGCGGGAAAGCTCCCATCACCCCTTAGCTCATCAAATGTGTGTCCTTTCCCTTCCTGGAAGAACAACCTGACTGTCCATAGCCAGGCCGACTTGGGGCTGCCATGCCAACAACTATTCAAGGTGGAGCTCTTCAGCTTTCCAGGGATTCCTGCCAAATATCCATCATCTCACCATGCTGCAACCAGCAATTCTAGTCCTGTTTTGCAGTGGCCGCTTTGCTGTGGACACAGTTCACCTCAAGCTATAACTTATGGGTACCAAATCCCATACCATCATAAAATCTAAGCCTCTGGTTTGTGGGCACTATGAGCTCCCTCCCGGGACATCCCACCAAGGGGCTTCAGTGAACTGACAGCACAAGAACCCAAGCCACAGCCACCCACCCGTGCTCACAAACCAGCTGTCAGGTGCTGGAAATTTCAGCCTCAACCAGAGAGTACAGACTCATGATGGGCTGCTTCCCAAACCCCACGGCTGCTCCAGTTCACAGCTCCCAAACCTCTCACAGATCAAAAAAAAAAACCCACAAAAAAACAGAAGGAAATCACTATAGCATCAACTCAATCTCCACTCTGTCAGGCGAGGCACGCAAACTGCAGGTGGCCTGTCAGAAACCAAGGCCAAGTTTCCAAAGCACCCAGAACCTGCTTTAACAAGTCCTCCGCCTCCAGGACTTACAGAACCTCCCCGAGCAGCACCGCTGACATTTCTACCCACATCCCAGCATTGTGTCAACCAGATTCTGCAATAAAACAGCAAAAAAGCTGTACACGACATGCCAAAACGAGCCTGAAGAATGAACATGTGTGCTGCACAACACCAAATCTACATCAGCACGTGTAACTAAACTGGAGAAAGGCTACCGCTGCTGGTGGCTGGCTACCACAGCAGGGAACCAGGCGCTCGTTCCCTTAGTCCAGGTTGAAGGACAGAGCGAACTAAGGTGTTGAAGTGAAATTCAAGCACCTGAAATTGAAGTCCTGAATTCCTTTCTCAAGTTGATGCTGAGCCTGGAGCACACAGACTTCTCTTGTCTTCCTGGAAATTACTCTGAAGTCGCTTTTCTGCATCTACTCAATGCTGCAATGGTAGGACCAGCTCATCCTTTAGCTCTTCCCTGCACCTCAGTCAGGTTCCACGTGCTCATTAGGGAGGTCTCTACCTAAACCAGAAGGTCTTTTATCCAACAGATGTACTTTGAAAGACTAACAACATCCAACCTTTCACAAAATGGAGCTGCTGACGCTCTGATCTTAAAGCCTAATGGGATTAAGAGCTCTCCCCTCACCAGCTGCATGGCAGGCGTTGGCTTTTGAAGTCTTCACCAAGACACTTCCATCTTGGAGAAAGCCCCGCTAGCAGCGTCCCACCAAGCTACTTGGTCACTAACAGCCCAGCGGAAAGGCGATCCTCACCGGCTTGGCACTGGGACTGGCCTGGGGTTAGGAACACGCCGTAGGCTTTCCCCTCCCCTCAGGGCAGGGGAGAGGAATGGCTGAGTCCTGCCTGCAACAGGCAACGCTTCCCTTCGTGCCGTGGCTGCATGCCCAGCAGCTTGGTGTCCTACCCAAAGAATCCCTGTAGCAAGTTGTAAATGTCTCTACACCTACTTAAGGCCAGATGATGCATGTTCTTCCTTCTGCCATGTAAAGCCTCTGAATTTATAGCATGGATGGTAAATCATAGCACAAAAGGAGAAGAAACTCATCTGTTTCCTAATCACCCTTTTCAGGCAATAGAGGCAGCAGGAACAAAAGCAGAAATCAAAGCACAGCACAGGAAGGGTTAAACGCCTTTTGCAAAAACTCGAGTATTTCCAGCGTTACTGGGTGGAAGGTCCTTAAAACTTCTCAGAGCCCAGTATTTCTGCAAGGGGAGCAAACACTTGACCTCCAGGCTTATCGAATTGGCTGAGTTTCAGCGTGACATTATCCTCCACAGAACAGACACCGAAAGGTTAGCTGGAGCCACCACCTCCTCTCCTACCTATTAAAAGCCGTCCTGGCAAGCTGAAGAAAGGTTAAAGTCTGTCTCCATACCCTGTTCCTCCTCCTGTAACAGCCAGCAGCAACGCCAGAATCCAGTAGCTGCCCAGGCCAGGTAGAACTTCGGCGAATACAAGAATTATTGGGTTTTTTCAGAGTAATGCCAATTTTTCCCTGCGTTAGTTAAACAGATACCTGCATTCCAGGCCACGCGGGACTACCAGATCGACAGAGACAATTCAATCTACGAACATTGCCCCCGTCTCACTTTCACTATGGACCTCAGCAGG
>NW_010513197.1:54031-54426 GCF_000687285.1 Phaethon lepturus
GGTTACGGCGCCTTCCCACTCGGTCACTGGTTAACCAGGACCCTGTCAAGTTTTACAAGGCAAAAAAGCTCCAGATCGCAGCTTTTTACTGGCTTCCCGACAGACAAACGTTTATCTCAAGAGCCATACGGACAGCAGCTTACACAGATCAGTCTGAGGAAGATGCGTATCCACAGATTGCTGTTCTTGCTCTGCTGATGTCATCACGCTTAAGTTTCCTGGAAAACTACTTAGTATTCTAAGAGGATGAAGCCAAGTTACCAGCTTCAACTCATCAAACCATATTGCACGTCAAGGAGTAACACAATATATTATACACTAAATGTAAGGGAAAAAAAAAAGCAGAAACAACAAAAATTCAGGGAATTTTTAAATAGTTGAATAGTTCAGGGAAA
>NW_010513197.1:54436-55557 GCF_000687285.1 Phaethon lepturus
GCATCTGAACGGCTTTTACAGCAAAGCGCGGGGCAACACGCCGCCTCTCCAGCACAGGAACAGGCCCTTTTGTGCTGCCAGGTCAGCCCAAGTTCTTGGATCCCCTGCCAATGTAAGTAGCTCACTTCTGCCAACCATTAAACTCTCCCAGCCCAGGGAATCGAACTGGGAGATGTTCCAAGTCACCGAACTCCCCATTAGCTAAGCAAAGTCTGCTGCTGCTGCCTGCCCGTCCAGCCACTTCGATGTAATTGGACTTTTTGTTCTCTGTAAATATTTAAGAAATTTATATCAAGTCCAAGTCTCAGGACGTGGGATTTTTTCTCCCCCCCTTTGTCCTCTAGACAAGGCTCACGGCGCTCTGGAACACACAGCTGACAGCTGAAAAAAAGATAGCTGAAGCATCCACAGGCACATGTTCAGAATGCAAGGTCAGCGTTCCCTGCCACGCTCTGGGCAAACACACCACGGGCAGGACACGCCGCAGGGCAGGCAGCTCAGTCGATGGCATCTGTCGACCTCTACGAAACGGTACTGTCAACAGCCAGATGTAGAAAATTCAACCCCTTTTAAAATGCTTAAGTCAGGAACTGTACTGCTCTTGTTAGATCCCCAAACCATCACTCTATTTGCGCGCATTGGTGTTTTGATGGGGTGATAAAGGGAAAGGAGGAAAAGGAATCTGCTCTCCAAACTTAGGAAGTCCTTGGCCTCTCTGGGGAAGCTATTTGAAATGGAGGCTTTTGCAGGGTAAACATCCGTCAGTGACCCACCGCAGCGGAGGCTTCCCCTGCACATTCCATACCCAGCATTACACAACCATTAAGGTTCGCACAAGGCTCAAGCCACTAAGTGAAAACAGATCATTCTTTCTGTTTTGTTGTTGTCATCAACAGTGAGAGACATGGACAAGCCAGAGGACTTGACTTTGTATGTTAATTGTTACACTGAAGTTGCCCACGTGAACATTTTACTTTTCCCTGAGCTGTGTTTGCACCAGAATAACTATTTTGTTTTTTTTTTTTCACCCAAACACCGAGCCCCAGGCATCTCCCTGCCTCCTCTTGGCCGGCTTCCAAATGCCATTTTTAACAGGCCCGCCGGTCCCCGGATCGCAGCAG
>NW_010513197.1:55588-63241 GCF_000687285.1 Phaethon lepturus
TTCCAGCAGCAGCCCCCTTCTCCTCCTTTCCAGGCCGGCGTTCCTCCCGCCCCGATACCCTTCCCTCCCAGATCTGGTTACTGGACCGACACAAACTTGTTAATTATCACCAAGGCCTTAGGCCAGGGCTCCAGCAATTCAACAGCAGCTTTACAGTTCTTGCCCTCTCCTCCTCAACATGCTTCAACCAACCAACCAACCAGGCTATAAAGAAGCGAACGGGTAAAAGATTTTTTAAATAGTAAAAAAAAAAAAAAAAAAAAAAAAAAAGGGCAGCAAAAAGGTTTGCAGAGTTAAAAAAGAAAGGAAGGATGGGAGAGGAGTGAGAATATTTTTGAGGTAGGTTCAAGCACCAATTCACAGCATTACTTTTCAAACTGTCACCCTGGCAGTACAGGAATGTAACAGGTAGGGGAATCATTCTTTCGGCCCACACTGGATCCTTTTGATGAAGAAACTACAGCAAAATCAACTGCAAAAAACTTGAGTTTTGCTGGGTACTACATAAAGCTGTAGCAATTTACTGATGGGCAGCACTGCATACACATTGTCTAGAATATGTGACTTTAAGACCTGCCTAAGGCTATTTAGTTTGAAATCCCAGGTGTATACTGAGTTTAAGCCCACCTGAGGTCACTAAATTTAAGACCCCTGGAGACTGCACTAATTTAGATCTGTTTTTTAAAAGATATGTGGGTATGGTGTATTTGTGTAACTTGAAATTACAATGGCAGACACAGCTTTTAAGATTTCCTTACAGCCGAGATCTAATTGGGGAAATAAGAGTTTGCTGAATAAGAAATACTCCCTGCTTCTGCCCTGGATGGATCAGTTTCCACATCACTGAGCTCCTGAAAAGCAAGGGCGGGGGGGAAGAATCTACACAAAAACAGGCCTAATGAGGAAGACAGTTATTGAAAGGGCGGGGGGAGCGTCCTAGTTAATCAGAAATGTCTCTGTAATCAGCAGTAACAGAAAAGGAAGGAGCACCTCAATTAGACAGGAAACATTTATATTGGCCAGCAGTCCTCAGTTCCTTCTATTACCTCTGCTTCACAACTCTTGGATTCCCAAGGTCTGGAAATCAGCATTAGAAACTGCCAATATTTCAGGTGTTATCAACGCATTACAGAATAAAGCATGGGCAAATCTCTTGCTAGGGACCATGCGTTATTTAGATAATTCCTGGCCACATCGCATGTGTGCTGCTTTTAGACTCCGATAAATTAAGAACTTTAGCCTTTACCCAAGTCTATGTAAGGTTTGAAGAAATTCTGTCCTTTTGCATCACTTCTGTCTTTCCTATTGCAAAGTGGGAAAGAATTAAAACTTACTCATGATACCTGTGATTTAAATTCAAGGATTATCAAGCAAAACAGGGGCACTCTATCCTTACCCAGCGCCACAGACTAGCACTTGCAGATGTGCCAGTGCTGTACAACACAACTGGATGGCCGCGGCTTTCTTGCCTCACCTACAACTTGCTTCACTTTTGGGTGCTTACGTCATGGATTTGTCAGTCTGAACTTCAGAGTTTGGCTTTATCATCTTTTCTTCTAGGGTGCTCAGCACATGATTAAGGGATGGAATGAGGTCAGCTGCTTATTATGGGCTAATTGTTATATTCCCTGAACTAGAACGCCAGTAACTGAATTTAAGAGTACAAGATCTCTGCAAAACCAGAGATGACGTTCTAAAATTAGAGCGCTAATGAAAGCTCATTAATAGGCAAGAAAAATCCCTCTAGAATTCTGAAGCTAGTGCTAAATATACCCATCTATATAATCTCAAAAGCACACGACACGTATGGCATCTTAAAAGTTCCTTACTCACTTACTGTACAACTGTTAGCAAAGACTATACCCAAGCTATAAACCCCCAATACCTCAGGTACCGGCAGATCTATTATTTGCAGGATCAGACTGAACTTTTCACTTTCAATAAGGAGCCAAGTTCTCAGAACAACAAAGCAGCGAGGATACAAGTCTGTTTTGACAGCTATCTTAAGGTATTCTTGGGTGTACCTGGACTTGTTTGCTAAAGCTGCACGTAAGCACATTTATATTTTCTTTACAGCACACTCACCTCGAAGTAGGTTTAGTTTCCCGTCTGCTCTAAAAGGAGAGATTATCAGATTATCTCCAAACATACTACAGAACGGTTTCAGTAAGACTGTGGTTCTCAGATTTCCTGTTCTGTGTAAATGTTTCAGAGAAATGCGTAAGGCCAGCGGTTTCCATCTGCGATTAATGACCTATTTAAAGGAATAAAGCCACTAGAATAAAAAAGGCTAAGCAGCTTGCAAAATATATACATCACATACCTCGTATGCTTCTCTCAACAAAATTAAATGTGTCCTTCCCTTAGCTCAGTAACATCAAGAACTCCATTCTTTCATCCATGAGAGGTTTGGAATACAACTAGGAAGCTAATGAAGCTACCCAGCTTTCAGATGCAGAATACAATCTGATGAATGCTCAACTGTGAGGAGAAAACAAAGCAGTTTAAAAAGAGATGCTCTGAATTTGCTTGTACGTGTGTATTTCCTTCCGTTATGAAAGACATGCAATGAGCTGAAATCTATTCACTGCCTCACGCCGCAATGGCACAGATTCTTCATGAAAGCAGCACAGGATCAGGCCTCCAGATGACTACCAGAATGCAGTTAACAAAATGTTTGCTCTAACTGAAATAGAGCCATTTGGTACATTTGCTTAATGAAAAAGCAGGAACAGCTTATGCCAATTCAATCACCAGGAGAGCAGCACACGCTTTTCTGTTCTTCCCATATAGTCTTCAAATAGCCATAATTCAGTTTGAAATTTTGGAAAGTCTAAAGCCCACAAAATGCCAGAGAGAACAGATACCCAGCTGTTTTCTTTTTTAAAATGGATCAACTATTAGACTCATCCTTTGTAAGATGTGACATACTGAAATATTTCCAAAATAGACTATAATAGAAGTAATCTGCTTACTCTTTTTGTTGTGCATTTTTCTAATTGATGTGATGCACATCACAGAGAGATATTTTATCCTCATCTGCATTATACATCTGCAGCTAGGCGGAAGCTTGTTTTCTGTGTATGTCATGTATTTGTATCAAGCAGCCATTTTTCCTCCAACTGATATTCAAAACTGGGTTTTAGCTTTGTAAAAAAAGGTCTGTGTACTCCAGCATACCTGTGGTAACAAATACAAAAAGGAATCAAATTTTCAATATAAAGATAAAAAATGCATGTTTTAGTAAAGAGTAAGGAAATCAGAACTGTAAGAAAAATAAGAGCAAGAAGTAATTCCACCTCCCACAGATCAAGCCCCCAGAACTGAAATGGTTTCTAAATTACACAAAGCAGCTCACCCTTGAAACACTGATGTTGAGAATTCGTGCATGAAGCAATGCAACTTTTCCCTCACCTTTTGAAGCAGACAGACATGAATTCAAATATTACCTAACAAGAACATGAAATATATAAACATGGCAAAAACAAGACAGTATGTGTATTTGCATAATTAACATTTCTACAGCAATGCAAGTGAAGAGGGATGAATTCTTTTTATATCATTTTAAATGTCGGTGCTGTATACAGAATGTGAAGTGCTTTGAGTCACCGCTGTAGAATCTTTTAGCAACATACTGGAATAAAACTAAACTGCATTTAAAAATAAATGTTTATGTACAGACTTTAAGTGATTACAGGGTTTAGTAAGGATTGAGGAAATGACTGTAATTCTCCAACACTGGCTCAATCCTGTACACACAGAAATCAGTCAGCTACAAAAGTGTCCTGTAAGTCAAAGCTGCCTAGTGTTTCAAACTTCTCCTCTACAGCACATGTAATGCCTTATAAGATGACAAATTAATTCAACAAACACAGCAAGAGAGAAGTGCTGCTTTCAGCCACATCCAAACAACTCCTCCAGACTTCGACAGGAGTGGTAGCCCAAGCAGTAGCGTACAAACAAGAGAGTAAGACCTTTTCCACAAAGGAGACCTTTTCCACAGAGGAGTACAAACCAGTGTATTTACAAATTGATCAAGCACACTTAGCCCTGGACAGAATTTAGACATTGTTTTCATCATAAACAACAGGCTTATTACACACTTCAGATTCTAATGCTTTTAGTTTTAGCAGGAATTCTTTTTAATGAAAGTTGCAAATAAGCTCAAATACAGTTAGTCCCTTACACTTAATAAATAAGAAGCATCAAGAATCTTCACGTCATTAAGATGCATAGAACTATCAAATGGTTTCAGAGTCTATTTAAAAAAAAAGAAAGAAAGAAAAAGTCCTTTGTTACTGCAAAAAACATAGTTTATGTTCTTCAAAGAACGGCCCTTGTGGTATGTTCAAGTGCCAAAACAAGCAGCAGGATGAGAGGCCATTACTGCATGCCAAACCACTGTTCTTGATCTGCCCACTGAGCTGCTTCACTGTCACTGCCTTCCAAGTCCCCCTCTTCTCCACTTCCCTCCATATCATCCACATCTTCTTCCTGGGTTGCATCTGTTGGACTTTCCTCTTTTTCCATTTTCTGCATTCCTTCTAGTGACTTCTGATCATTTGGATCCAAACTGAGAAAAGGAACAAAAAGAAAGCATTGTCCTAAAACTTTTTTTTCTTATATTTGTGACATTACTGTAAAGAAAAAAAAAAAGTAAAAAAAAAATTTAATCTTGTTGTCTGCATTTCCTGTTTAACATTGTCAAGAAGTCCCGTTTAAGAGATGATGCAACTTCACCTCAGGCTGACTGTAACACCGAGTATTAAATCTTTTTATAAAACAATTTTGATCCCCAAGAACGTGCTTATCTAAACATCACGCTCTCCCGGAAAACTTAGTCAACTCTTCCAGACAATACGAATCATACAGTAACATGAAAGCAGTAAAAATTTAAGTGACTATGACCAAATATGTTCTATGCAAGCAAAAAACAGCTGACCCATTTAAGCTAAGTTTATAGTGGACATAATGTGCTAGACTTAAGGTAAATTTAACTTGTTGAAATCAAAACACAGTAACATTTAACATGGTAACACCCTAACATTTAGGTTATGTTAAATTGAATCACACTATTTAAATGTACTTAATAGCTCAGTTTTATATAGCACCTTCTAGTCTAAAGGAATGGATCTTAAGGTGCCTGCCAGTAATAATAATAACTTAATAATTAATAACTATAAATAAATCCATGCCTTAATCTTGTTAGTCAAGGAATTGCACTCCTAGTGACATGTTTAGCATTAATGCAAGTCCCTGAATTTTGCACTTCTCTGTTCAAAGCCTTATCACCAACTAATTCATTAACAGAACATCAGTTGTATGTTTTTGTTTAAGAGAGAATGACATAAAGCTACCTCTGATGCACGTCCTAATCAACTAGTGGCTCAACGTTTTACTTAGTTGAGTTGATTATTAATTCTTATAAATATACTGCAGTCTCAGAGTCTCTGCTTTACCTTAGGGCAATGCTGTACTGGTCCATTGCTTCCTGATACTCATTGACTGCTACAAGAAAGTCTCCCAGTATTCGGTGCAGAACACAGTCGCTCTGATTAGCCAGTGCATTCCTCAGCAAAGCAATTCCATCTTCATACTTCTGTTCTCTACCTGTTTATATGCAAAACTACAGTTTTAATTAATAGTTTAGATGAATCTATAAAGACTCAGGGTGTACACAAAAAGCCATCACAACATAAGACTATTTCTTCCTTCAGAACTGTCAGCCTGCAGGAGAGTAGTGATACACTTTTTGCAAAATTAATTCTGAACAATGGCTTTTTATCACAGTAACTGCTACACTCACAATTACGTATACTTTGAAGTCAAACCATTTTGTTTGCAATTGTTCTAACTGCTGGTGTAGTATCAGTAGATGCAATTAATTCCTGTGATTTTTCCTTCAGGATACAACAGATGAATCCCTGAGCTGTAACATCACTGTTACATCCTTCACATCGATCAGGCTGCAGAAACTCTTCCATGTAGAACAGTATGCTTTAAATAAGTCAACATGGGGGGGAAAAAAAAAAAAAGGAACTTACTAAGAAGTTCTGCTTTCTTTACTACAGCTTTAATGTAATCAGGTCTTTGCGTTAGCGCTTTGTCCAATAACGTTTTTGCTTTTTCCTGCGTGACTGGGTCTTCGAGACAGACTGTTGCTAACAGAGTGAGCGTCTGTGCATTTGCTCCCAGAGTTTTGTACACATTATTTGCCATAACCATAGCTTCACGGATACTGTTGGATGCTAGGTAACATTCAATGAGACCTGATGATATAAAAAGGAAAACATTTCAGTTTTTGAGTTCTCACTACAGACACTCCCCTCTCCTCAATTATTTGCACCTAGTAGCACTCAGGCTCCAAACACCTCACACTTCAATAAGCAAATACAAATTGCAATTGCAAAGTAACTCTATACCCAACATTTTTTGAAGTACAAAGATGTCAAAGAAACTTGCAGATATGGAAACTTGGACTCAAATATTAAAATGGCACTGAGTTCTACAGGGAACCTAAAACAAAGGTAGGAGGTGGATGACCATCTCCCAGGACCAACATCTGACAAAAGGCTTTGTCACAGGTTACACGTTTCTTCCTTAATTGCAAGAGAAGCAAAACTATTCAAGCAAACATAAAACTGCATTACAGTACTTCTAAATGCATGCTCTTCACTTTATCAGGGAACCTACAGCACTGCGTCCACCACAAAGCACAAGATACAGAACTGGAGGAGCCAAGAGAATCAGATTAGCACTCTCCTTTTGAATAAATGAAGAAGTAAAAAACAAAACAAAATTTCACTGCTGAATATTACAGCATAATCAGTTTGGTTTTACTTAACCAATAATTGCATAGGAGTCAGACAAGTCCACTGAAAAAGATTAAGAGCCAGGAAATCCTAAGAAAATGGACCTGAGAATGCATCACCATATTACAAACTGGTTTAAGGTTTAACACCTTTCATACAATTCTTTTGTATATTTTCATAAGCCTACATTTTAACACATCCATTCTACAGATAATTAACTTCATCACTTTTATTTATGGGCAAGTACTAAAAAAACCCACAAAACCTAAGTACACCTAATCTAAGATTTGTCCAATTCCAGTACCAAGATATTAATACTTCACCTGGACTCTACACAGCTCACTATTTCCTTGAAGCTGCTGTTGGGATCAACAAGATTTAAATAAATATGACAACAGCATGACAAAATGAAGCTCCCAGTGGAATTAACCATACAGTTAACACCATCATCCAAAAGTGATCTGCTCAAAACAGCCAAGTTTGTTTATATCCAGCTCAACAAACAACAACAAAAAAGCCCTTTTCAAAAGTCATTCTTACAAATACATGCATTCTCTAGTATCCCTCATCTGATTACTTCTACCGGACCTTTATAGGTTTTCTGTTAATAACAATTTATTTACTAGAAAGTCAGCAGGAGAAAGGAACTCCTGTCTATTCCCTTGCCCAATCATCATCATGACACCAACTTTCACACCAAACTAATACCGTACATGTGAGTAGCTTCACTTCTCTCACCTTCATAGCAATCCAGCCTGCAAGGTGCAAGACGTATTGCTTCACGGAAGTGTATGATTGCTTCCTGTACTCGGCCCATATTCCTAAGAGCAGCTCCTTTCAG
>NW_010513197.1:63272-68131 GCF_000687285.1 Phaethon lepturus
GCTGGATAGCTTTAGCTCCTAAGTATAAGGCACGAGAGTATCGTTTACTGTAGAAACTATGACACCTATGGAAAGACAAGAGGGATTGTAAACATGTATTTCCTGTGGTGCCTGTGCACATTCATAGAGGTTTAAGAGAAGAAAAAAAAGCCACAAAGAAATTACAGGCAACTGTTGAACTTCCTGCATTTGAAGTTAAGACTATACATTCAGGAAAAAAACCTCTTCAGGAATTTAGGAAAAGAAAAAGCAGTATTACATACTGCTTACGTGACACAAAGGTGCAGTAGCTCTAATAGGTTTAAACACACAGAAAACCACCAAAATAGGTATTTACAGATAGCTAATTTAAGATACCCCAAGAACAGAATAGACAGGATAGAAAAGCACCTTCTGAACAAAAAAGCTGAATCCACCGTATCAACTGTAATCCACTGCGTGCAGCAAATCAAGAGTTGAGGTAAGAAAGGAAACAACTTACCCAGATACCACCCAGGGTTCCGCATGTTGATCAGAAATATTGAAGAGACGGCAGCCCAAGTTCTCCACATCCTCTAGTCGACCTTCACGTGCCAATAAATAACCATATACATCCATCCCTAAAGTGAAACGTTTGAAGATCAATCGTTAAGAAATGGTAAGTTCATTCACAACAAGAAAAAACAAAAACAAAGCCACAAACACCTACTTTAAACTATGCAACTACCAGTAATGGTTCAAGATACACAGCTTCTAAATGTAAATTCTGAATTGAAACCAGGTACAACAACATACAATATTCCACTGCATGCTTGACTGCATGTAGCTGCTGCTCTAATGTTACTCATCAGATCATTACACTACGTAAAATACCTTCTAGGCTTTACTCACCTTTTATTAGGTATGGATCCAGCATTTGTGCTTGCTCAAATTTTAGAATAGAGTTTTTATTATCTCCGGCTCTGAAATACAGGTCTGCTAAGCTCCCTAGTAAGTCTACATTATCCCTCAGCAATGACTTTTTCTCTAAAGAGCTTTAAGAGGGGGGAAAAAAAAAAAGCCTGTTATTTATATAATGCCATTTAAAATATAAATTATATACAAATATTAATATATTAATTTCAGTACATCATGCTCTTTGAACTCTTACCAGATGGTATTTATTGCTCTTGTGTTATCTCCAGTATGCACAAAAGCATATGCCTTGATCCAAACTGAAAGCCAATCCAAGTTAGGAATACTCTGAATTACGTTGATTGTCATAGAGGCCACTTCCGCTCCTTTCACCGACAGCGAGAGCAAGCCTATTCAGAATGATATATACATCAATTTCAGCCACCATAAACTGCTTTTAATACAAATTAATTGTCTGAAGACCAGAAACTCCATCCCTTGACAAGCATAAACAAGCAGCTTGTTACAACGCTTTCTATAATTTGCATAACATAAGCATTACATATTACATGCAAATACAAGACAGTTACCTCATCCCAAACACAATTCAAATTATAATACTGTTTATTACTGAAATACTAACTGTGCAGACACCTACCTAGTATGGCATCAAGTGCTAAAGGGCACTGTCTCAGTACTTCTTTGTAGCTTGTAACAGATGAGCGTTCTTGACCTGCTTTCTTGTATAGATTTGCCAACATCATATTGATCTACAAGCAACAGAAATGTTGGTAGAGTCAAGTATGAGAAAGAAGAAAGCCTCACTAAGAAAGGTCACAACTCTGTCTCCCAGCACACCTCCCTCCCTCCTTTTCTGGGCAGAAGACAAAATAACCTGCCCTTCTTCCAAGATCACTATAACCTACCATATAGTATAAAATTAAACTTGTTTCTTCTTTCTGAGTCTTACATTCTTTTATATTTCCATAGTGCACCTTGAAATCTCAGTGTTTTGCATATACGAAGACAAAAGATGGGCAAGCATTTATACACGAGGCCAAGAAGGACCTGTCTATCGATTACATTAGCCTTCTTTCAGTTGATCTCTTCATATCAGTGGAAGCACCTGAGAGAATTAGCTTAGGAAGGCAGAGAAAGTTTCCACTTAGCTTCTGAATGAAGCCACAATTGATGAAAGAACAGAAATTATTTGAGCTCTACACAACACAAGTAGCTGGTTTCTGCTACAATACTTTATTTTACTAATGTATATAGGTAAAAAGCTTGCTCTTCTCAATCTTTTCTTCTTTCTCTGTTCCGTAAATTGTTCTTTAAACAGAACGCATTGAGGTTACTTGTACAGCGTTAGCACAATATAGGTGTTAACATGAAACACAGCTGATTGACCTGATGTGTTAATCGTTTAAGCCCTTACGACATAACACAGCCAGCAAGGAAAGACTCGACATATTTGGCACTGCAGACCACAATGGGCTTTAAATATTTAACGTTACCTAAACTGTTATTAAAAACGATGAAAATATTTTAGAAGATGGAGCACTAGCATTCCTTCTACTTGCCAAAGTCTTCAGCCGTTCAAGGACCTTACATTGCTCAAGTTATACACTGAGACGTGAAACTATTCCATGCACATTCTGGGTTCAAGAATATATTAAAACACTTGCTCAGTTTGAGCAATCACAATTTAGCAAGTTATGGTGACTGGCTAATAGTGAAAACAACACACAACAGCCAACTTTGTGAGACAGCTAGTCTCTCCTTCAGCTCTAGCAGGTGACAGCGTGTCGTTCTTGTCCAGTGATACATAGCTCTTCCACAGAGGCTAGGACTCCACTTTGTGGCTATAGCCAGGCAAAGTACATTAATTTAAACAATTGTTTTGGCTCTCACATTTAGATGTTTGACTCAGAACTGCAGAGGATTATTCAGTCAGGTACCTGGTAATCGCCTACTAACTTGCAGTAGCTCAGCTTTTTGCAATTGCACAAGTTTTTTTCCTGGTAGATGTGGTCCACATTGCTTTTGTTGAGACCGTCCATTATTCTTTGCCCTATGAAAGCTACTCACAATATACAAAAAAGAACTATTGAATGGATGACACAGATTCCAAGCCTTATGTACAGGTATACATATACTTTAGAAATGTCTAGAATAAAAAAAAAAAAGTCTTCATCCTTGTACACAAGCAAAATCCTGTACCTGCCATGTGCAGTACTAAAGAGTTAACCAGGTAATTCACACCAATAAAGATGCACACAAACATTTAACTCTTTTCACTTTTTTTGAATTCTTTCTAACAGAAAGAATACTGAATTTGTATTTGCCAAATAAAGGCCAAATAAACTAAGCTAATTTAAACATAGGAAGTGTTTCCAAACACCATTTAAGTAATACAAAAGCAAACACCAAGACACAATGCCATTATACCAATAGGCTACTTTCTTTTTTGACCAGATACTGGCCTATAGATTCAACATATGCTGAGCAAGGACTTGTGACAGAAGTCCACCAGAACTAACCTTTGGGGTCCTCTGTCTGGAAGGAATCCCATCAAGAATAGCAATGGCATCTTTATCTTGCTTCAGCATTGTATAACATTCAGCCATTTTATATTTCACTTCAATTTCAGATGGTAAACACTGAAATAAAAAACAAACTTTAAAGTACACTGCTGTTTTAGTCAAGTAAAAAACTGAATAAAGTTTCCTCATTAAATGCTTACACTATGTTGAAAAAAACTAGTGCAATAAAGTGAACAATGCAAGCTACTGCTAGCTCATATGATTCCTGTCTTCAAATTAAAAGCATGAACTACACATACACAAAAATCTCATGTTCGAGACCGTATTAAGTTTTGCATTAGAAAACACCACACTGATATTTCTAAAATGAATTAGCCTCGAATGTCAGGTTTATTTGATATGATGAATCCAAAATCTAATGCTACAATATTGAGTCAGCAACATTAATTGTAAGGCGGAACATGATCATTTTATGCAGCACATTAGTCAATTTTTAAATACCTGGCTTTGGGGAGTTGATGCAGCATTCCCAGTAGAAGGTCTTACTTTTGAAGTTTTACTTAACGCCTTTTTCTGCTGCAAGGCCATTGTATACTTACTTACAGCATTTCTGTATTCTTTATCATGGAAGAGAGAGTCTGCATGATATACAAGGAGCTGGTATTTCTGAGATGGTGAAAATAGTTCCCTAGAAGAAATGCAAACAGAAAGGCTGAGATCAGCTGACTGCGTAAGAATGAAAACCTTACAGACCCGAAGTATTTGTAGCTTTGGTTTGTCTGGCTTCAACTTCCAACAGCTGCTGCTTCTTTACCACACTGGAAGGGCCCTTGGCTAACAGGTACTACCTCCTCCCAAAGGGATCAGTAATAGCCACTCCTGACACCTCATCAGTAACAACAGCTTACGCTTAGCTGCTTGGACCGCTTTCCATAATGGAGCGGCCCCCATCCTCCCCGTAACAATCCACATGTTGTCAACGTCCATTAAAGCACATTTTGTTTGAATGGACTCAAGCTTCCAAGGCAACCCAGCTCCTTGTACAGCTATCCTGGTCCTAATCCACATGTTCCTGCATTTTACAAACTCCCTTTACAACACTTCCAGTACATTTGCTCTAAAGTCAGCGTTTCAGAAAGAGATTTTGGCTTTAATTAGTACCTCAAACCCTATCCAAAATGTAAAATGTACCCTTACAGGGAAATCCTGAAAAACAAAGAGAATCACTTGAGTCGGGGAAGAGCCATGACCTACACAGGGCACCCCTGTGAGGAGAAAATCGCTGCATCTCTGCCAGGACGCTCATGCTGTACCGTGTACCCCAAAGCGTACACGCTGCGCTGCTCGTGCGGCAGCCCGCACGGCGAGGCGCGCTGACAGAGCCGGGCTCCATCCCCCGCAGGGCCGGGGCCAGGAACCCGGGGTCCGCACCACAGAGCCTGG
>NW_010513198.1:0-310 GCF_000687285.1 Phaethon lepturus
GCCTGCCGCATGCCCGCTGCCGCTTCTAAGCCGGGGCCGGTCAGGGGGAGCTGCCGCCATGTTGCGCCGACGGGCCTGTGAACTCCTCTCCCCGCCGCCCCCAGCTCTGCTCCAGGTCCCCCAGGACGCTTCAGGCCTGCCCGTGTCCTGGTGGTGTGGAGGAGAGGCGGTGCTGGAGGGACTGCGCAGGTGCCTGGTCTCTCCCTCTCTCTGTTCAGCTTCACTTCCAAAGAAAAGGTCGCTGTAAGGCACCAGGAGCAGATGTGTTTTGGACTTCCTGGGTGTGGAGTAATCGCTGAGGGGTACTTTG
>NW_010513199.1:0-341 GCF_000687285.1 Phaethon lepturus
ATATTATTTATATTAACTGCATGAAAATAAAATAAGTTAGAAATGCTCTGGAATTATTATTGTTTTATTTCAAATGTTATGCTCCAGTGGCTGAAATAAAAAGAAAAATAATTCTAAAACCATTTTGTGCCTTGTAATTCACAATTACATGCATCTTCTTTCAAGTTTTGGTGAGCAAACTGGAAAAGACAGAGCTGCTTTTAAGACTGTAGCTCTAAGTAGCAGAGCTCGTAACAATAGCAGAAGAAGCAGACATCAGGGCCCTGCCTTCAGCCAGCACCAATGAATTTAAAAAGTGCTAAAACAGACCAGAAAAATTACTCTCGCCGCAGACTAAATTC
>NW_010513199.1:399-26847 GCF_000687285.1 Phaethon lepturus
CTCCTATTGCCATAATGTAAAATGTTCAGAAATGCCTTCCTTACCAGAAGGGTTTGGCTGGGATAGAGTTATATTTTCTTCATAGTACCTGGTAAGAGGCTATGCTTCGGATCTGTGCCGGAAACAATGCTGATAATACAGCGATGTTTCAGCTATTGCTGCGCGGTGCTTACACAGAGCCAAAGCCTTTTCTGCTCCTCACACCGCCCCACCGCTAAGTAGGCTGGGACTACACAAGGAGTCGGGAGGGGACGCAGCTGGGACAGCTGACCCCAACTGACCAAAGGGATATTCCAGACAATATGACATCATTCTCAGCAATAAAACTAGGGGGGAGGTTGGTGGGGGATGGTACTGCTCAGGGACTATGTGGGCATCAGTCGGTTGGTGGTGAGCAACTGTTTTCATTTCCATCACTTGTCTTTCTTGGGATTTATTTCCCTCTCTGTTATTTTCTGTTTCAGTACTATATTATCATTATTATTATCATCATCATCATCACCACCACCAACATCACCATGATTATCATTATCACTATCACTATCACTATCACTGTCATTATCACTATCATTATCATTATTTTACTTTATTTAAATTAGTAAACTGTTTTTATCTCAACCCATGAGTTTTCTCACTTTCACCCTTCCGATTCTCTCCCTCCATTCCACTGGGGCAGAGAGAGTGAGCAGCTGTTTGGTGCTAAACTATGACACTTACTGATGATGGGATCTACAGAAAGAGAATTCCCAAACCTCCCTCTGCCTGATGATGCTGAGTACTAACTGAAAACTGCCTGATGCTGTCTAGTTTTTTTGAGTGAAAAGAAGTCCTCTAACCTTCTCTTGGCTTCTAAAATGGCAGGTTCAAGTACTTTAGCAGTATCTTTCCATACAACAACATGAGTACTATCCGTTGCTGTCTACTATCCTGCCTCCCCCAAAAGCATAATTTATTCCCAAAGAACTATGCACATTGCAAGTTTCATACTTATTCTGCTGAAGAAGCAGTCAGCAGTAGCAGGCATTTTCAGCAATACTCAATATACATCACCAGTACTGTTTTTAGACTTGGCGTTCCTTGAAGCGAATTGATTTGACCTTTTTAAGTGTAACATACGAAACATAAGACCTGCAATTCATTTATGCTAAATTAGATTACTGATTCTAGAAATGTCCAAAAGCATCAAATGCAATTAATGCTTTATGACTTTTCCCTTATTAAACAAAGTCAACCTCATACGTGGAAGCCACATCCAACAGCAGCTACTGGATGTAAATCAGCCAACTACAACTAGCCATGAACTAGTTTCCTGTCTTGTCCTTGGTTATTAATTTCACATGTAGAGAAAAAGAAACTGACTTCAGTGAGCAGCTACTCTTGCTTAGTTGTCCCTGCATTAGGTAAGAGAAGGAATTTCTTCTTTAAATATATGTATGCTCACTGCAGCTTCCTGTGGCTTATTAACACAGCTGGAACTGCTCCAAGGTTAAATTCACAAGAAAAAAAAAACCAGCAACGAACAATTGTTCCCATGTTACGATTAAGGTATTCCTAGTGAACCCCATGGTCTCAATACACAGCCTCAAATTAAAACACTTAATATCTTAAAAGTGTTGGCTAGAAAGCAGTATCATCGTCTCACCGACAATTTAAGGAAGGATCCTGTTACTTATCTAGAAAGAAAGCTGTTTTGAAACAAAAAACTCCACTGAATGAATACACGCCAAATATAAAAATTCAAATTACCTCACTCTGTAGATAAATATTTCTCAAGTTAATTCAGATGAAAATACATGCAATATAAATTAAGAGAGTAAAGCTTTACCATTGTGCCCCAGAAGAACCACATAAGGGACTATATTTTCTTATCAAACATGTAAATACCCAAATGAAATACATGCTGCTTCAGAAAAGGAGAACTTTGGCAAAAGTCATAGCAGTGGTTTATTAATACTACCATTACTGCTACCCATAGAGATGGGTATTTCATTATCCATAACATGATACATTTTCTTTAAAATTTTCTGGTTTCTTAATGAACATATTCATCACATCATCAAACTATTTATTTTTTCAAAGTAGGCACAACTTTACAACTTCTCTGTTAAAAAGTCGTGGTTCAGTTCACAGGGATGTTACACAAAACACGTTACCAACAAAAGTACCCAAACAAATTTGTCAGCTTTACCTACTCATTCACGGCCTGCTGCCCATAACACAAATCCACCATCTATACTAAAAGCCTCTGTCAGCACTGTCCGCAGGAACAAAAACTCCACATTAAAAAAACGAAAACCACATTGAGAAATATGCAGTCAAAACATACAGATGTTGCTCTTTCTTAGAGTGACCATACAACATGCAAGTATGACTTGAATATGTCTGCATTTGTAATATTGCATTCTAAAAGGCTAGAGAATGGTTATTATTTTTTCCTTATAGTGATCCAATGAAATGGAGTTCATATTCTGAAGGTCTTAATCACACAAATTAATTACTTAATTACTTGAATTTCTTTTCCTCTGAACTTCCTTTGTTTCACAACACATTCAAACTTGGTCTGTCACACCATTAGCTATGTGTTGATTCTGAATCCCTTCCTTCACACTTGCTCAAAATCTACTTGCTAATTTTAGATGCTGTTAAAAGAGAGAGAGACCTGTCCACATACCAATGGTTTAATCCATTGATATTACCTGGATATCACCTCTACACATTCCTGAGCTATTTCACAGCTCTTTTGTTTTGGGAACAGAAATGTTCTGCCCAACATATTTTTTTTTCTCCAGATTATAAGGCAATAATGACCATAAAAAACACATAACAAAGTTCCTGTAACATATTCTTTGACGAAGAGGGATAGGGGATCATCCAGATATCTCTTCTACTACTTATCAAGAGCAGTCTACCTGAATTTCCAGTCCATATGAAATGCAAATTCCATAAAAATGAAATACATATGTTCCGTTCACAACCCTTGAAAATACAAGCTGAAAGAACTGAAGAGCATATGTTTGTACAGCACAGTTCAGGGAAAAAAAAAGCATTTCCATTTTAAAGCATTTTTTAATGAAAGAGTATGTTATATTTTCAGGAATCTAGGGATACTATGCTCCTTGTTGTGATATCTATCCATCAGTAAAAATTGTCAAATTTGACCAAGATGAAAACCAGTAAAACAGAACAGATTCCCAGTGCCTACTGCATTTGCTGTCACCTAAGTAAAATAATGAAGCACACTATTACAATTGAATGCACATTAGATATAATTTCAAGAATATTGAAACTGTTCACGAACTTCACAAACAATGGATCTATTTTTATTAAATTAGTATACATACAATGGATATTGCTTAAGCACATCCTATGAAGAAAAGTCGTATTCATGGATGGAATTTTCTTCTAAAGTTTCTACAACAAGCTTCAGAAACAATACTATAAAATGCTGATGAAATATAGGTAAGCCTGAAATGGATAAAACACATGCAGAAAAACTAATGATGATCTGGACCACAGTCTTTCAAAAAAAAATCTTTAGCCTTCAGAAGGTGCCATGCAGTGATATACTTCTGATTGCATGACCTTAGTTTGAATTTCTGATGATGCACAAACTGAGTTAGCCACTGCAACAGAAACATAATTTAATGCCCAAGTGCATCTGGCTTTTGATTCAAACGTTAAGTATTTTATATTACAACTGCCAAATCATTGGGTCTGTGAGCATAAACAATAATGCTTAACTGGACTTGATTACTAATTTAACTAATTATTTTTTTTGCAGTCCAGATGCTTTTCTTAAGAAGCAGGAGAAAAAAGTTTTCCACAGAGCTGACACTTGAAAGTCTAATTAGCACAAGCTGCTCTAAAGAGAGTCCCAGACACTGAGCATTTCCAGGAAAAAAAAGTCTTGTCAGTCATCAGTGAATCAGCAGCCCTTAAACATGGCAGCAATCAAAAAAACACAATTAACAAAGAGAAATCTCAAATGCAAACAGAAAAGCCTAGACATATTTATTTTTTTCTTTTAAAAGTGAGTGATATTGACAGTGATTATAACTATACCTATATGTATGTGTGTATATACACAAATGCATACACACAAATGCAAGATATTACAAAAAACAATGGGATAAAACCAAATCAACTTCTGCTGCATTTTATGCAAATGTAACTCAAACTTTATTCACCTGTTTCATTAGTTTATGATTTATGTACATCTTAGAAAAACTAACGCTTTCAGAAAAAATACATTATTAATACCTAATAAGTATGTGATTTTGTCTTTCAGAACAGACTATTAAGCTTACTCTTCTCCCTTTAAACAAACTGCTGCACTTTAACCCTTAGAGTGGGGAAAAAGTCTAAAAATGGGGAGGGAATATTAATATATGCCATACACACGTGACCAAATTCTGAATGTGTGATTATACAATTTTAGGTCATTAGTTCTTGCACCTTATGAACAAGTCCACAGATGTCTAATATGTTATTATACAGAGGGCATAACAGTTGGAAGATACTGATTTTCTTCTAAAACACAGCCCACGTGGAAAACATTTCTCTCATGATGAATACACAATGAGACAGTAAGTGAATTTTCCCAACTGTCCACTCCTGGCCTTTGCTGACAAGTGGCAAGATCCCCTAAGCTAAAGGCTGCATCCATACTGTCATCTTTAACAGCAACCAAAGCATTTATTCGCTGAATTTGGCTATTCCTTCTTAACCTGCTTCCGAGTTTGGGTCCATAACATGTGATGGCAAATAGCTGCAGGTTGTAATTGTGTACAACAGTACATTTTTCTCTTTTTATGAAGACTGCATAGAGGGGGTATTTTAACTCACATGTAAAGCTCTATTCATCTATTCAAAGCCTTATATGCCTTCCTAGATCTCTGTCACTTATCTCAATGACAAACTGAGAAGCTCTAGCACATTTACTGACTCCTCAAGCAGAAGGCAGCCACACCTTTTTTACACCTTATAGCCCTCTGCATACCTTACCTTCTCTTGCTCTACAGTCTTTCTGACAAAAGTGGGTATAGTCAAAAGGTCAGGTGTACCATGGGTTAATAGAAGACCAGTATTATGATTTTTCTGTGGTTCTCTATCCTTTCCCAGTCAGTCCTAACAGTCATTTTACTCAGCTGATCAGTGAGCTGACATTTTCAGAGAGCTGTCCAGTATCATTCTCTGATCTCTTTCCTGGGTGGTAGCAAAGCCCACGGTTTCACACATATAAGCTAAAGACTAATTTTTTTTCTTAATAGACATTACTTTGTATTTGGCAATCCTTAACTTCATCTGCTCTTTCACTGGCTTTTCAGATCTACAATTCTTGTCAGCTTTATACTGAACGACCCAGAAGGCTTCGAAACTATGAAAGCATACTCAGGCCACCACTATTCCAAATACCTTACGAAGCGAGGCAGCTCTGAACTCAATGACACCTCCTTCTAATGTAAAAGCTGACAATTCCCATGTCTTGTTTTTTAACTTTTAAGCAACATATGAAAAAAATTCCTTAAAAATTTAAAGGAAAAAATTTAAAGCAACAATACACTGTATCATGGCCACTGAGTGGGCTAGTATACTTTTAAAATCTTTCAATTGCCTTTTTTTTTTCTTTTGTAAAGGCAACATGACCAAGTGGAAACCTTGTCTATAAAAATAAGTGTGAACAGGGGAAGAGAAAGATGAAAAAGAAAACTTCATGCTGGAAAATTAAAAGAAAAAAGCCATAAACTGAAAAAGAAGAGGCACAACTTCCTTTCCTCCACATTCGATTTTCTTTTGCACCTGTAATCTAGAAACAGAAAAAAACTTGGTTAGATTATGTATAACTAATGTTGAAGAAGTCCTAAGTCATTCTGCTTGGAAGAAAATGTGAAAAATCACAGTGTATGGAGGGATGTACAATAAAGGTTTTCTTTGCTTCATATTTTCTCATACTACTGATACGAAAGAAAAATCAAATGTACTCTTTCTTAGCAATAATTCAGTCTTCTAAGAAATTGAACTAGTTTGATACATTACTCTAACTTCCTTATGGCATGATTTGCATAAACTATTTTTCCAGATGTTTGTTTTATCTGGCATGGGAATTAATTAATAATCTTGATCTACATTTACAAGTTTAACTTTTGGACAGATTTAGAAAGTCAGTTTTTAGGATTTACACAATAAAGACTTTCAGTCCTTAAATTACATGGGTAAATTATAAGAGTGCCTGATGAAAGCTCCATGGAACCCTGCTATATATAATCAAAGAAGATGTGACTTTCAAAAGGAGACACCTCACTTCTTTGGCAACAAAACTGAATGGGGCTTTCAAAAAGCCCCATTCAAAAAATGGAAGTTTATTACTTAAAAAGGCAGAAACAGGCTTCAATCTGAGCACCAGCCATTTCAGAACAGCCCTCACCAAATACATACACAAGATAAATAAATTCATCTTGAGGATATGCTTTTCACTGTTGCATTGGACAGATATAACACCTACACAGTTTACTTCAAATGAGTATCACATGCCGTAGATTAAGAGTTGGTGCCTTTTTCTTACCATAAAACTCTGTTCCTGTACATTGACAGACCCTTGTTACTCTACTGACAAAATGGGGGGATGATGACAGGGAACACTGCGGTACATCACAGGGAAGTATTTTCAACAACTTAAGCTTTCTTTCTGTGTTTTCCAACTTGTTCTACAATTACATTTCCTTTACAGGTGGCCAGTGTGACACTGTTGTTTTTCAGTCTTTCAGGCTGTATTCGTAGCTTTCTCTGTCAACCCCTTCTGGGGATCACATTTTTTCCTGGGGCAAAAGTGAACAGGGACCGCTATTTGTGTGAACTGGCCATTTCCAATCCTCATGATATCTAAGGTATACAGTACTTCTGATCTTGGTATTAGCTGTAGCGAAACAGGAATGAGAATTTACTCTTTACAAAGAAAAGTTTTTATTATTGTACTTATAGACACATACAGCATAAAAAATACCATTAGGAAGAAACATCTTCTAAAACTTTATGCTAGATGGAAAAAAGCAGAGCTTGAATTCCGCTTTTCTTTGATAGAATGAGCCCTAACCTATAGCTAAGGAGAGACTGCTATTAATCACAATGGATCATCACAACAACTAGAAAACATGTAGACCCCATCATTCCTTTTCCTTTTACTTATTTACCTTTGTGACCAGATACACTACCACTCCACATGGGCACCTACAGTTGTATAAAGTGTTACAAGGTGGTATGTGTGCACATGGTATGAAGGCTGTGTCTATTCCTTTGACCAATTGTCTCTACATTTCTGTGTACATATAGATATACTTTTCTTTTTTCCCCTCTTTTGATCCTTATTTAGTCCATCTTTAATTTTTCTTTACTGCACTTGCTTTACTTAAATAAACTTGTTTATTTAAAAAAAAAAAAGTTAATCTTTTTGTGTCTGGTCAATAAACCCCTAAACCAGAAGAAGGGCAGATGAGAAGGACTTATGTCCTTATAAGTGCTTATGAAGCTGAGGGAAGAATGTAGGGAGTGACTGACGGCAGCTGTTGCACAGAAAGCTGAACTTACCTCAACAGAAAAGGGACTGGAGGGTTTGTTTTAGATAAATGCTTGTATCAGTTCAGTGGATTAGCTATTTGTGTAAATGTTTTTCCCTGAGTTAATCAAAAGAGTGTGAATGGCTTCCTGAGTGAGCCAGCCCAGCAAGGGGTAAAGGCATATGTGGCTCAGCCCAACAGAGAGCATAAACACAGAACAACTAACAAAATGAACTTTGAACAGAGCAATGAGCTTGAGCTGTCTTTAACTGACACACTCCTTTCCAGCACCTGGGATGACCAGCACTGTGACGGTCAGCATATAAAGGCCAGGGAATCAGAGTTGTACTGCGATCCAACTGTATATTGCAATGGCTATACTGTGTTTGCACTGTGATTTTAATACCTTGCTGGACCACTCTGCTAAATAAAACTCTCGTGTAACACCAAATATCTTCAGATGAGGAAATTTTGTTTTACATATTAAATCCTCCTCATGTGGAGTATCAGAGAACATTGGATTCTGATACCTCTGTATTTCATTGCTCCTCACAGAGGATATTCTTTCAAAGTATGGAAGCAAAAGTAATACTATACAGCATCCTTAAATACATTTCTTCCCTATTGTTTTCAGCCTGAGTCAAAGCCTATTCGACTGCTGGAAACTAAACTTGTGTGAGAGCATATGGTAGCTCTTGAACCTGTCAGGAAGCAAGCAGGACCGCTAGTGGCTATCTGTGTTTAACAGTGCCACACCAAAGCCTGAGAGATGGAGGCATTCTTGAAAGTGGAACTCTGTGAAGTTCTTCATAGAGAAAAAATATTCTTCAAATGCATTTAAAAATAAATGTCTCATTGTGAAAACAGGTAGCAGGGGAAAAGCATTATCAGGCCTATGTATTTCCTTCGAAAATGTTTCTTGAGAAATAAAACATCTGATATATGGGAACAGGTATCTTAGATGATTAAACAGCCTGATGAATATTGGATGACTCGTATCTGATATTTGTCCATTCAAAATTCTGTAAGGAATAGATGGCATAGATTTATTGTGACAAGTGTTTAAAAAGTTATCTTTCACAGAAAGAGAAGAACAAGTTAATTTTCTAGCCCAGTATACATACTTTGTGAAAAACTTTTTAAAGGCTTGCAAACTGAGGCTTCTGCTACAACATGACTTTAAAAGGAAAAGTAGAAATCACAGACTCAGACTGAATTCAAAGGGAGGTACCTTTGCCAAAAAGGCAAGTGAAATTTTAGTCCGCCAAGAATGCCAGAGTAGTAGAATAAATTGCAATTTGAATACTTGCTAGCATTAAGAAATACAAACTGACCTCATTTTATGACGATGAACTTTTTAAATAATTTGTTACAGCTTTGCTATTGTATACTTTCTTGCCACTGCCAATTGTTTAAATTACTTTTTTTTTTTTTTAAATGTAAGCACTATTTAACCATACTTTTATAAAAATAATGTACAGAAAGGCTTGGTCAATTTAAAAATATTTTAAATGTCTGGAATACATTAAAAAGTCCCAACATTTTATTTTAAAGTATATTAAAAAAAAGCCTCATCACTTAATGTCAATGGCCCTGGCCCAAGGAAACAGGAAGCACAATGCACAGAACAGCATGTTTATGAAAATGCTGATGTAAGTGTAGGCTTTAGACTTCTAGGAGAGCTATGTACAGTATAAGTACTTTAAAAGTTCCCCTAGTTTTCAAGATCAGTTTTGAGCTAGTCTCTATTTTCTAAATGGGAATTTTACATAACTTCTGTAACCTTAAAAAATTGTGCTGATCTTAAAAACTTGAGCGTATATGCCATTTCAAGATGATTAAAGGTTTTCTGCAATTTGTCAAAATAAGCAGAAGGTACTTATTGCACTCCTATTTTAATGTAAATGCTATATTTTGAAAACGTTCTCTTGTCTCTTATTCTGCTTCTGAGAAAATCTGTCTCTCCCCATAAGAAATGGATGAATAGATGATATCCTACAACATAAGATGGTCCCATTAGTTGTCAGAACTCCTTCCACTGCCGTGAAGTGTGAGTTCACTTTAAGATGTTTTAAAATACCATAAGCCTACAAATCTATATACTTGGGTCAAAATATATTAGCATCACAGAGTAAAATATATAACAGCGGTAATTAAGAATTATGTCACTCCATTCAAATAGTGAAAATATTCACCCAGGTGCTTATCTCTCTACTTGCCTTCCTGACATCTGGGTTGCAATTCTCACATTCCTAAAATGTGCAGCTGCTAAAGTTGCCCCCATGTTCTGTACATATATTCACATTGCAATGCCTTTGAATTCACCTCTTGCCTCATTCCATCAAATCATTGTTTTTCTGAATATACTTCCAAGCCTTGTGTAACATTAACTCCCCTTACCAATTTGATCCGCTCATAATATATCACCGATGCGTCTCCTGGACTTAAAAAGCCTTGATACCCTATTAAGCTGATTTTCCTATAATTTAATTTCTGGTGCCTTCTTCCCCTTGTCTGGTACCATCCTCTGTGCAATCACTCATGAGACCATATCACTGTCACTCTAACATACCTTCTTCAGACATATTTTTATTCCTACAACAAAATATGAAGAAAACAAGACTGTCTTGCCTTCTTTTGTAATTTATTTTACTACCCCCATGCTATGGAAATGGCACTGTGTAGTAGAAACATAAAATTGTTCCTTGACAAACAGTGCTTCAGCACAGTAATACACTTCCTAATTTTCTGCAATCTGGCTGATTCCTGTAAAACATTTCGCATGTTTTAATGAGAGAATCAAGCTAAAAGTGATATGAAAGCCATTATTTTACTGGTGTTGAGACCCCACTTAAAGAACATATTTAGGATTTTTTTTTTTTCCTTTTTTTAAAGCATGGTGTAACCTGCATTCTCTCTTGTGTGAGACAAGGGGCAGCTATGGGGATTGAAAGAGGTATTAGTCTGTTTTTGTGTTTGTTTGTTTTTTAGAATAAACTATTACTCGATGGCCAAAGTTTTGAAGTTAGTGACCTTTAAGTTCTTCATGTGAAGAAATTATGTTTTGTTTCATTATGAGAGAGATGCACTATAAAAAAATGATTGATTTTAGGACTGCTTATAGCAGACACCAGTAGCACACCTTCTAGGAAGAGTGAATTAAATAGCTAACTGCTCCTTTATACAGAAAACACTGTCTAGATGTGGATGGCTAGCTTAACTAGTACCTTTCTGATAAATGAGAACAAAAGTAAAGCTATCCTGAGAAGAGTCTTCCATCACCCTTCTTTTAATCTAAAATTATGTGATGTAAAATTACTACTGTTATCTCCAGATATCCATTCTGTATTCCATCTTCATTACTGTAAATAAGCATATGCTGTTTTGTGCTGTATTAGCACACATGATGAAAGTGGTTATGCTGCCGAAGTAAGAGTCAGTGCTAATTATCAGTGGCCCAGCTTGTACCTGCACCTGATGAGTTTCTTCAAGACTGTATCTCAATGTTCCTGCAAACTGTTTCCAGCTCAAAAATGCTTTGTATTTGTTGGGATGGTCCTCAAGAAGTTTGAACTCTATGAAAGCAAGCTGAAAAGGCTGAGAGTATCAGGTCTTTCTTCTTCTAGGGAATCCATCACCCAAACTATGTTTGCAAAGTCTGCAAGATACGAGGTAATTGAGAACTAGAGGAGGCTCCTGTACCTCACATGAACAGCACTAGACCCTGAATAGCCCTTGCTTGAGCAAGCTGAATAAAGGATGACTTACGTGATGAGAAACTCATGTTTTATTCAGGGTAGGGTACCATCAACATGGAACATAAAATCTTCAGTACAGACTCAAAACAGAAACACAAAAGAAATTGCTGCCATTTAAATGTCACAAAAGGGAGCTATGAGATGGATTCAAACAGAAACTGCCCAAATGCATTTAAATGAAGAGTGAGACTTAGCCTTGTCCCTCTGTTTCTTCCTGTTTGTATCTGCGGAGCACTTTTCCTTGTAGTTTGACAACAGTCAGATGCAGTTCTATGGAACACCCGCAGTTCTCTTTACAAATATGGAGCTCCTTTCGTTTCCTCCTCAGTTAAAGGACCCCTGTACCACTGCCTACCCATTCCATTCCTCAAATCCAGACAAAAATATGCATTCATTACAAGACCTAATTCCATTACGGAGATGATTTTTCTTTTCCCCATTATATAGCTACGGGACACTGAAACTGATGCATCAGTCACAAGGAGCTACATGGTCTCTCTTGTTTTGAAAAACCTTGCAATAAAAAACAGTGGAATTTTTCAGTGCAAAATCCTATACAAGGTTGACTATTCTATTCAAATATAGCTTTTCCAATGTTTCTTTTGAAGGGATGAAAATATTATACAGACACATATCTACCAAGAGCTAAACACAAGACTCTAGTACTAGACAGCTAGCTAGAGAGAGAACAGGTATACCTTACTTTACAGCCGCCTATTTTGGATGTCTTTAATTCGTAATGTTTGAAAACAAATTTTATTTTTTGTTTTAAAAATCTGATTGTATGCAAGATACATGAAATTAAGACCAATTATTTATACAAAGTAATACAGAGTATATATCAGGATTACAGCATATCTAGAGAGTAACTGATTATTGATGCACCATTATTTGCAGTTGCCAACACACACAATTTTATTACAAATGTACACAAGATTTCATCTAAATGTTTTTCACAAAAAAACAACCTATAACAGATAAGTGCTGAAGCTGTAAAATCCAGGAGACAATAAAAGTTATTTTCAAGAGGTCACAGCCGCTTGGGACTGATTCAGTTTTTCAACACTTTGGATGAATAAAATGACACAGGACATAATTCACTGTTCAGTTCAGTGGAAGGGTCACTAAATCACTCATTCGTTTATCTTTTGCAGTCTGATTAGCTAAAACTGTAAATTTTCTCCTGGTGAAAGAATTTTTGCCAGCAGAGACCCTAGCTTAGATAAGCCATGCCCACTTCTGTCCTTTGATTTGTGTCTCACCACCCTTCCATAGCCTTGACTTGAGCACCTCTTGCATACCAAGGCAGCATTGTTCTGATGTTTCACTGATTTTTCACATTTGAATCATGCATAGCTAAAGGATTCATACATGAAATTAGAAAATACACACTATTCACAAGACAAACATAAATTATTGTGATAATCAAGACATGTACTGTATAATATTACAGATTCTTTTGTCTTTAGTAGGGAATGCCTTTTTCTGATGGACACAGGAGTTTAGCCTGTGAAAGAAATTGAAGTTCCAGTTCCAAGAACAAATATTCTAAACGTTATTCAGTGTAATGTTAAAATTCTTTACTTATAGTAAGTCTCCCTATATTTTAAATCCCTTTAAGACAGAATCTTAAATACTTCAGGTAAGTTGAGACCACATACAGAAAACAAACACAATAAATATAAAAATTTACCTACAGATGAAGTAGTATAATCTGTAGGAAATTACAAAGTTATATTACGTTTTCACAGAAGGAATATGGTTACACATGAAATTATGAAGAACTATGGATGGTATTGTGGCATATTACAGGACCGCTTACTGCGTCAAGAACCAAGTTCAGCAACTGAACACATAGTTGACTCTTCTGGGATTTAAACTTATGTTAAGAACAACCAGAGCATGTCACCTAAATGGGAAAGAGCACGACTGATCGTATCTGACCTGGAATGTGCAACAAGAATTAGACATATGTCTGAATGGATGTAATAGTTATTATTATGATGTAAGAAAAAATAATCACCAACCTTAGAGATACTTCAAGATAACCACAATATCTGAAAAAGTTGATTTCTTTAGTAACTGAGGAATGATTGCACCTTTAATACTATCTTAACTATCCTGTTTTTATTTTTAATTTGTAACTATTATACAAATAAATATTATTGAAGACAACCACAAATATCAACACTATCAACAAATACGCAAAATTATCCTGCATATCAAATAAGTAATGTGCTAGACTGTTTCATTCTCAAAAATTATCATTCCTTGAACCACAACATCCACAGGCTAACAGAGTTCAACACAGGTGTCCTAGGTTTTCTCAGCTCTGTCTAAAATTACTTACAGATTTCATTGTACACTTCTGAAACTGGATGTAAACACGAAAATTAACTTTCCAGTCTTCCTAAACACATTCAAAGGCCCTAAGATTAGGCCTGAGACAGATTGTTAACACATACTTAGTAAGAAAGCAGTAAGTGACTTCTGTAGTAGAATCCAAAAAACAAAGCAGAAAAGATTTTTTTCTTCACTTTCATCTCTCTAAATGCATTGGCTAACTACTTCAAAGTAAAATAAAATAAAATAAAGGAAGGAATTGCCTGAAGCAGTAAGTCCTTGATCAATTGTTTAAGGAAGAAAAGACTGTTTTTTAAGTATGATAAGTGGTTAGTAATTAAAAGTAAGGTCAATGATTATGAAATTGCCATCAAGAGTCCATTCAGAGAGATTTATTCTGTGTTACCCTACTACTGTTGAGATTAATTAAGCTTTAAACACTTAAAATAAAACACTGGAAAATAAAACAATCTAATGTGTTGTAACCTAGCTATTTTGCATCTGAGTTACAACACAGCTTGAAAACAAAGGTTCGCCTGTCTTGGCGTGAAAACCTAACTCTCTGGTCTCACTGGAGTGTTGACATTTAGTCCAACTCAGTAAAACAAGGGGCAAGGTAAGATGGGATTGCATCTTAAGAATTTTGCTGGAATCAAGAATCTCAATAATTTTTAAAACTGAATTTAATATATCTAGAAGAGGAATAAAGTTGAAGTTTGCAATAGCAGATGTCTGGATTTGATGACTTGTGTATTGTAGCCCTATGTTCTGCCTTCCTGAGAAATTGCACCAAGCATGCATAATTCATCTGATGTTTTATGACATGTGAGGTAGACTAAATTATATTTATTTATTTATTTATTTATTAAATTTATTTGAATTCATATCTAATTAGGTTCTGCTTTGCTGTACTTACAGACATGTAACTCACCAACAAAAGCAGGCTTTATTCTGTAGACCATAGAAGTCAAAATTTCCCTGATGATTTAACAAAATCTTGTGTAATAAAGGCATTTGTATACCAGGCATAGTGTACTATCATATGGATATCACTTCCTAGGGAAATTTTGCATTTCTACACTTCTACATAGTTCAAATTATACTAAATAAGACAACCTAGCAATATGAAAGGGGAAAACAAAGTTTGGAAGCCACACATGAACATTGTAGTTACTCAGGCACTTGCAGCTATAGGATACACATCTGAGCAACAGTACTTTTAACAAAAACAAAAGTTCATGAAGTGAGATTGGGTGAGATCTCTATGGCTAGCTTTTCCACAAAAGCCCTCACGAGATGTTCGTGCTCTCACTGTATGAGGTGTTCTTTTATAGACAGGTCAGTGAATTTATTATCACGATTTTGCTGTAAAAGAGAATGTTGTAAGAATGCAAAATTGTACATATTGTAAAAGGTATATGAATGACTTAGATTACATGTTTAGAGTATCATCTGTTCAGGACAGTATTTTGGGGTAAACAAACTCACAGAGCAAAACCTCAAAGCTTACAATGATCTTACTGCTTTTGCAAGTTTTGTGTAGCAGCAAGCTTGGACATATGTCAGAGAACATTTTTGACCTAAGAAGTTTAACAGACTGCACCTATATCTTCACTGGGAGAAACTTGCTGTGGTCGCACTTCTCCTCATCCAGTCTGCCCATCCAGTGGCTCATGATCCCACTCTGGATGTAGACCCATGGACATGGCACCCAGGACAGTAACATTCACAACAAAAGAAACAAATTTAACTACATTAGTGATGAATATCAGAAAAAATGCTGGGCACAGTGGTCAGTTGGAGGGCTACGTGTACATCTCCAGGTATGGGCAACTTCAGCCAACAGAATTTTAAAATGGCAACCTCAAACAGTATTTCTTTACTCAAAACATAATGCTTTTCAACAACATCCAACCTGACTGTGTGCAATGCTAAAATGTTCCAAAAACCAGATGGATGCCACACACCTTGCAAAACTCGTCTTTCTAACCACCACTTTCATTCTCTAAGCATGCCTCCTACGTTTCCCTCTGCTAGACTGACAAGACTACCAACTCCCCAGCCCCGCTCCCCCTGCTATATATAGGGCAGGACCTGTATATAAGTTCTATACTCCATCCTTTGTAGAAGTAGTTCTGACCCAACCCCTACTTTCAGCCTTATCTGTCTTGTGGAGAAACCTGTTCCCAAAAATGCCTGTCAATATTAGGACATACCATAACAACAGACCTCAGGGCTTACGGATTCCTGTTTGTCCTGACCGATCAGAAATTTTGCTTGCGCCCTGCAAGTGTCAGCAACTGAACAACCTACGGATTTGTAACTGCCGTAAGTGCATTTCTTCCATAATTGTGCCACAATAAAAGAGAAGAAATTAACAAAAAAAGCCCTTTCTAGAGAATATAAATAAGAGGCCCTTATTGGTATCTTCTAGAAAAACAGACACATGCTGCAAGGATCCAATTCTGACAGTGGGAAGGGCCTGGAAGCAGGGGAACAGACTTCCCCTCGCTTCTTTGTCCCAGTTAAACCAAATATGCCGGCTGAAAACACAGTGGCAGCACCTCTTCCCTCCCTTCCCTCCCTCTGGAGAAACAGAGTACAGGGTCCAGTAACCCCCACCTGCCTAGCCGCAGACCAGCACACAACCACAGGAAGCGTCAGAGAGGCGGAAAGACACCCTGCTACAGGGCATCCGCTCTGCCGCACACAGGTCCTTGGACTAGCTTTAAATGAGCAACATGAAGTGCCCTCAGGGGTTCGGCCACAGTGGCACAGGGCTCAGCGTGAGAGAGTTCACCTGGCTTCCCGGCGAGCTGTCACCACTCCCTCAGCTGCTTAGGCGAAGGGCTGCTGCGCGAGACGGCTACGGAGGGGTTTTCTGCGTACGAGGAGGGACAGCGGGCGGACACAGTTGGGGAAGCACGGGGAAACAGAGCGCTGAAGTTTACTTCGGCATTGCTGCTGCCCACGTTCTGTGCAACTTCTTCGGCTGCTTGTTCATCGGTATCTGGTCCTAAGCACCCGGCTTCGGTATTTCCAGCATTAAGTTCCACTGGACGATGACAGCCTGCTGAGTTTCTGTCGTATCTCAATGCCCAGGGCTGGACTAAACCTCTGTCCCTGGGGACGGGTTTTGGAGGAAAAGGCCAAGTCCTTTGTATTAACGGCCTACAGCTTTCACATTATAAAAGAAAAGTAAATAAATCTATCTTTGGCATTTTGCTAAGTTGGATGGAAGATGTGTTCTTTCACTTCATTTTGTTTTGTGGTCTTTATTGTGTAGATGTTTGTCCGATTCCTTACCAGTCATTATTTGTATCCATGCTATTTAGATCCTTTGGAACAGAATGAAGACCTGATGGGGCCTCATTTTTTTTTTTTCTCTCTGCAACATTAGCTGTTACCAGAGTTAGAAATTTATAATATATTTGTACTATCCCCTTAAAACAATCTGACAAGAGTTTTCAGGGGAGTTCTGTTTAGAGATTGCAATGTCAGCATTTTATTGGAACATGCTTTCTAGTAAAGAGTTTAGATGGTAGCATGTTTTTTGGGAAAAAACGTTCTTATAGCTGATGTTGCAACTGAACACGGTATCTGAAAGTACAGAATCAAATGGCACAGTATCAGGTTTTATTTATTTATTTATTTATTTATTTTTAAGGAAACCCTGCTCTTTTGTGATATCATAAGATGCAAAATATTGTTTGAAAACAGCATTTAATTACTTCCTTTTGAGAAGACCACAATCAGAACACTGCACTTACACTCCTTTGAGATCAATGAAATGCTGGAAACCCTGACTTAAAGCATCAGAAAAGTTCCATCTGCTATTCCTGAAACATCCTATTACTCGTGAATTTCAGCCAGTACTAAGAGTATAAGCAAAGGTATCAGCATTAAAGGAAATACGTTTCTGCAGAACAATATAGATGTGTCAGCTAGAGATGTATTAAAAAAAAAAAAGAAGCCTCACCCTGCTGCAGTAAGAAGATAGTATTGAAACGATCAGCTGAGGTCACTCTATTTAAGGCAAAAGCTATCTTTGAAATGACTCATAATTCTGACATATTAGGTCAAATGGAACTCAATATATACATGCTGAGAAAATTCCTGACCTTCCTTTGGCAGCGGCATTTTTTTTTAACTGAGTGCAGTAAAAGGCTTACGGTAACTGAATCTGGAAATATTACTTTTTTGGTTTCCATTTTGTTGCAATCAGTGTTACTAGGACATTTTACTAGCTATCATAAATCCTTCAAATCATTAGCTATGGTCACAACATTTTACAGAGCACATGTGTTGTACACCTGCAGACTTTTGACAAGGGATGGAAGAAGATATTACCTGAAGAATCAGCGTAAGTCAAGGGATAATACAATGATTCAGGTGCTTAGTGTCTGATATCTGGAATGGCCTATCTTCAATAAAGACATAGAAAAAAAACCCCTACCAGCAGGAACTGCAATTAAAACTCACTTCACTATAGGGTAGTATTACTAAAGCAACAGCTTTCAAACAGTAGAATAAAAGAATTTTGTCTGAAAATTATTTTCAAATTCTAGGTGTTCTTTAAAGATAAAGATATACTTGGAGCTTTACAACTTACAATGATAGGACAGCATACCAACATTTTAGATTTTCTTAAAAGCCACATCATAGGCACTAGAAATGCAGACAATGTAATAAGCTGAATGGAGAGGAAGAACATGCCAGGTTCCCTTCCTGATGCTCTCACTGGCTAATTAATTGATCTTGTGTAGGTCATTCAGCCAGTATTTCCAGCTGTAGTAATTATGCTCATTCCTACACCTTCTGAAAACCACTTTGAGATGATACCACTGTGAGAACAACACTATGCATCCCTGAATACTTCTCAAACACCCTGCTAGAACCTACCTGTCACTCTAACCTGTAGCTTTGATGGAAACAGTGAGCTGCATGGAACCTACAAACAAAATTTCACAGCTAGTTAACTAAACAATCACAATTTCCACTAAACACAACTGCATGTTTGTGCTAAGACTTGCTGAGTCATTTTGCTGGCACAAGGAAAGACTGGAAAACGAGGTAGAGGGATGCTAAACCAAGGCAGTGAGCAGCCTCCAAGCAGGCCAGTCCCAGAAAGGACACGGCCTCCCTTAGAAACAGTCATTCCCTCGGTTCCTGCAGGTTAACTAGGCTCCAAACTGATGCCAAAACAAAACGAACATCATTTTACAATCTGCCCAGGCCTGTAACATTTCACACTAAGAACTGTCTATTGCAGTGTTTCCACAGAAAACCAGACACTAGCTAGCAGCAAACAACAAATGTAATCCAGAAGAAATATGTCTCAGAGACTCTAAATTTTAATTGCTGCAGTGGAAAGGTAGACAAAGGAAGGGAAATTCAAACGTGCACGCACTTATTTCAAGAATCAGTCTTCCTATGTTTATTTGTTAGCCTAATCCTTGAAGGCAGTAAGAAAATATCCATTGATTTCCATTTGCTGATACTAAGGTTTGTGCAATAACCCACTAAGTTGCCCTATGAATCATTGCTCCTTTCAGTTAAATATGAGAATAGCAGAAGATGCGTGCACAAGACAATACAGTACATACTAGCCCCCAGTTTACATTTCATGCTGATTCATTTAGTACAGACTTAATTTTCTGAAAATTGACAGCTGAATTATTTCTTAAAATTTTTCAGAAGTCCGTTGAGACACCTACACTCATAATTTTACCTGTCTACAACACAAGAAAAAGAACAACACTCCACCACAAATTTAAAAGATAGGTCCCTCTGACTAAGCTAACAAAACCTGTCTGGAGAGCAGAAATGCCATGATCCCAAAAAACAGTTGTTTTCTGGGGGAAAAGAATCTTGGACAATTACATATCTAAACCATTTTTTTCATTAGCTAAAGTAAATTTAATTTGTCTATTTTATCTGTATATATGCCCTCTGTTTGTTTTAATCATGGTATGTCCCTAATGGTCATACAGTAAAGCAAGGTCTGAAACCTCTCTTTAAGCTACAGAAGAGCTGTGAGCTTCAGTGGTAGAGCAACAGGATCTCACTTCTGTGCAGGAATAGGAGACAGGGAGCATACACATGAGCAGAACAGCAGTGGAAAAAAAAAAAAAATAAAAGAGTGCTGCAGCCAACCAACCAGAGGAAACTCAAGAACACTTGGATCTGGTTGATTCTGAGCCTAAAACAATTGCCTTGTGGTTCTCCACCCAGAAGGAATTTGACAGGGGCTGTGAAAATTGACAATGCTGAAATCAGAGTAGCTTAACTGAAATCAGTTGACCTGAGCTGACTGACACCACATGAGAGTCTAGTTTATTGTTTTACAGAATGTGAGATTAGTCAAGGAAGGCATTCATTTGAGTTGCTCTGGATTTACGCTGTGAAGTAAGACACAAGGCCCACAACTCCCCTGGCTACAGTAGAGCTTTCCAAACACTTATAGCAATAGTACCATACTTGATATAACTCTGAAAAGCTTAAATAAAGACATTCTACTTTCCAAATTTCAACACACTTTGGGAAATCAAATAAAATTCTAGAACTAATTCTTCTATTTCTGTTTACTTTTCCAAACTATCAAATATGAAGTGTTAATACATTTTGTGCTTGATTACCAGGACAGCCAGAACTTTTTTCCCGATTAATAATGTAAAAACATGACAAATATGTTTTCTGTCATTATGAAAAAAATAATCTTATATTTGTCCACCTTAAATGCTTTTGTGCAGGAACATTTGAAAGATTGGCACCATGTATATTGTTTCAAAATCAAGAATGAAATTTTATATTTCTAGGGAACTTTGACACATGTTTTTGATTTTGAGTAAACATTTTTTTCTGGTTAACAGAGTTCCTGGTTAATGTTACCTTTAAACCATTAAATCTTCATATAAATCACTCTGTTATTTTAAGAGACAATGAAAAAGTACTAACTGAAGAGTGCATAAGCTCTGTACTTTGAGTAGAACAAGACCAGAAGCACAGAGAAACGTATTATTTGCCACTTAAATACATGAAAACTTTGTCTATATAACAGAATACTGATGCTTACTCCATCTGGCTTAAGTGGGTACTTAGGTCCAGCCTGAAAACTGTGAGTCTTGGCATTTAATGAATAAACAATAAATGCAGTATTTGTCTGTTTAGTGTCCATCACTGGGAAGAACTATGATACAACATGACAACCCTTTCCAATAATGAGGTCCGTCCTTTCTCATGACTTTCATTTCTGGATTGTGTAATGTGCTACAAAGATCACCTTGACTGCCTCACGTACATGTACAGTTATGTTGACATTTCACAGAGAATTGCCTTATTCCACTCTTTATGGTAGACAAAAGTCTGTATTGTGGTGTATTCTTTGGGGATTTTTGCGTGAAAGAGAGGCAAGCTCTGGACAGCTGGGAATTGTATAGTTGCTACATTAGCATTTCTCATCTACTTTCTTCGGCAAATTCTATAATTTACAGCATGTTAAACATCCTTGGAATGTGCCGTCTCCTCTTGCCTATAAACACATTGCATAAGATGCTCTTAACTTCCAGTGAACTTTTACTCATGATCTAATCTAAGACTACAAATCAGTGTTTGGGTTTTCCTAGGGAAATCAAAAGTAAAAGATGCCAAAATGAAACCACTGTCTACCTACATGTATTTTCAATAATTTTGCATATAAACCTGCAATCCTAAAAATATTGACGTAATACATCCATGCCCATAACACAATTTAAAAATTCTCTTCAAGAGAAATGCACCATGTTCTCCCTAATTTCTGAACACTCCTCCATAGATCAGCTCATACATGGTGGTGAACAAGATCTTCAGAAAGACATTATCTTTTTAAGAGTGAGCATGGACCCACAGTACTGTAAATGTGCATGGAAGAAATGATACACTGAATTTATGTAAGGATGCTATCTTCATCTGGAAAACTAAATTAAATTCATATAATAACTGAAGAAACAACAGGAAAAGAATGGTCTTAGCTTTTGCTGCACAATTGTAGCTATATGGAAAGAATTACACATATGAATTATATTTCAATGCCTGAATAAAACTCTAAACAACAATACCCAGAGTGGGAAAGTTCGCAACAACCATTCCACAAAACGCCAAAATAGACAGCCAAGGTTTCTACTTCACTTTGCTTATCACTATATTAAGACTGAAAACTCTCTACTTCCTGTGCACTTATGATTAAAGCACTGCCTCACTTTCTAGCTTCATCCAAGCTCTTCATCATAGAAATGTGAGTGACTGTACTAGAGTCAGATCAAGTTTATGTAATTTACAAAATTCCATGGACAAATTCAGAAATAAATAGTCATTCTATTACCTCCAAGGTTCAACCAAAGAGGAAATATTTTTCAGGGAAAATCCTTGAATACATTCATCTCATCTGTGAAATCCAGACAGCAGCCTATCCTGATTCAGGTATACTGGAAGTACTCCAGATTTGATCTTCATCTTAGATCAGCATGAGATGCTGAAGACTTCTTGTCACATTGCTTCCTCTTTCAGCTGGAAGGAATTTTTTCCACTTACAAGACAAAAATAAATGCCTCTGAGCTCCAAACACTCATACAAAATTCACCTAAGACCAAGATTCCAATTAGTAGAAAAACACTATGAATTCTTAACCACTAAGTGTTGTGAGAAACTTTCCATTCTTCATTTGGAAGGATTCTTTATTGATATCTACCTCACAGATGGGCTCACATAGACTCGGGATGAAACAGCAGTAACGAAAAAAGACTAACAAGTAGTGAGGTAATAAAGTTTACATAATAATTCTCCTCAAACCTTTGCCACTGAAATGAAACAGGAAAAAAAATCTACTGCTTCTCTACCTAAGAGGGAGCACAAGCATGACAATAGTCAATAGTCCATTACTATCATCCTAATCCTACTGCAAAAATTTGGGTTCTGAATACTTGTATTTACATATAGAACTGTTCAAGACTTCCATTAGGCAAATGAAATTCTAGGGTAGAAACGTGCCATGACATCCTTCATTTAGTGTCATGGCACGTTTTTACCCAGAATTATGACTGAACAGAACAATTGCTACGTTCTGCTACCTTTTCCACAAGACCATTACACTTAAAAACTGTGTTCCCAAAAGCGTGTTAAGTAAATTAACAACTGTTGGTAGAAAAACTCAGTGCAGCTAGCCCTCACTTTAACCGAAGGTGTCAGAAGATGTTTTGCGCAATATTTCACATCCTGTCCACTTCAGAAGTTACATAGTTTATAAACACTGTATTACTCTACTATGTCAAATTATGCTCTTACGGAAACTTTTTTAAACACCATAGACATATTCTCACCAAAGATAAATCCACTGCATAAAAAAGAATCATAAACACATTTGTTTAACTTCATATTCTGAATTAAGAATATTAAAACAATTTGGCATTAAACTGGCAGTGATATTAAAAAGAAAAGTTTTTAAAGTTCGCTCTATGAATGAGATGGAAATATTGTCCTTAAACATATTATTTTGCTAGAAGCATATACAGATCTAATTAAGTATTATTGGCATTTGAGATGTATTTTGCACTTTAGCTAGTTACAGCTATCCATCACCAATGTTGTTTCTCATCTTTTAGCGTCACATATATATCTTTATGTAACACTTATTTTATGAAATGGTTTATGCGCACAGTCCCTTATGTTTATTTACTTACCAACAGTATCACATGGTTCGTCTTTATGTACGCAGAAATCCTTCCTAGAATTGGGGGGGAAAAGAAAAACGTTAAGCAAGCCAAGCTGTCAGACTGGTAACAACTGTGTGACCTATTTACAGATATTTTGTATGGCTCAATGATTAAGGACAGAACACCATTATCTCAACAAAGAGCATGGGGAAGCAAGGACAAGATTACCCAGAACACTTAATTTTATTCTCAAAACAGATTTAGGAGTAGTCAGGTGGAAAAACATGTACCATATATTTAAATTGCATTGTACCTAATTTATGATTTTTATCCCATGTAAGTATTTTGAAACTGAACATGTCTAAAGTTAGTCTTTCATTTGAAGTTAAAATATCTTCAGTGCTTAATATCAGGTCCAAAAGCAGCATTGTAACCCAGCATTTAGATCAGAGATAGAGTCAGAAAGTTTTTGAACTAAAAAGTCAGGGATTAAAATGACTAATAGGAATACATTCATCAGAAGCATTTCTGCTAGGGCATCCCAGTCTAATAGCGGAAGACTTACAAATTGACTTGCTGGGAGAAGCCTATCCTATCACCAACACAGATTTCAGTCCAGCCATAGCTCTATAAATGACTGCTCAATTGCATGAAGGGGAATAAATATTTCATCTCTGTGTTAAAAAAACATCTGCTTTGGATTCATTTTAATTTCACACCTATTTTACCTTTCACATAACAAAGGTATCAGAAAAGCAAAGGAAAATCTGTTTTTTACTGGAGTGTTTATAACTCATGCTAATTTTTTAAGTAAAGAATAGGGCAGCTGAGCTATGCATGAACTTGGAAGGGGTGAAGGAAACCAATGGGGAAAAAATAACAAAACCCCCACACACGTGTAGCATCTAAGCAAAACATAATCTAGTTACCTGAACTTCATTCTGACATGTACTCAAATGAAAATGTTGCTGTTCTTTAGCTGTACCACAGAGTAATGGTCTCTATTTTTGGAGAGGGACCATATATGAGCCAGAGAGATTTCATTTTTATATTCTCTCTATGAAGCGACATAGATATACAAATAGGTTGATACAGATGAAGATACACACTTATATGAACATTCATTTTCCAGGAACAAAATGTAGGAATTCTTTGGTGCTTGACATGAGAGAGTAGACTTAGTGGTACTGATCATTTTTACAAATGTAACTACTCCAAGACTTTTTATTTGTTTGTTTGTTTGTTTCCCACAGACTGATTTAGACCTAAAAGCAATCTCAAGAGGCTGGCAAATTTCTGACACTTGTTAAAGGCCACACAGCCAGAGACGTGGGGTTATAGAGCTTTTGATTCTCCAGTCACTATTGCCAGTTAATTACAGAATAGAAAGCAAAACAACAGTGCTAGAAACAAATCTTGCAAATAAAATAAAGAAACTCTGGCAATCCACTTAGAAGAACCTTGGAAATTGAGTTAATGGTGGTGAACAAGAAACTATAATCAGACACAGAAGGAAGGTCTTTTATTTTTTCAAACCTGCAACAAATTGCACTAATCCACTGGGTTGTAACACAATTCTTTGTTTTGTGCTATGTGACACAAGAGACTTATTGTCTTGTTAAGCAACATGACAGAACTATTAGAAATATGGGTCTTGTGGTAAAGCAAGAGAACATGTGTAAAGACAATCTAAGGACATAGATTGTCTTCCATGCACACTCATACAACTACCATAAATATCAACTGATGCAACAACAAGTAAAAAAAAGAAGAGCGCATACCGTCAAATGTGCAAGAATACCATCTGACATTTTAAAACTGCCAATATCCAAGAGGTTTCTGCTTATGTAATAGCTTTGTTCTCATACAGTTACTGAGCTGCTTTTGTTTTGTTTTTTTTCTTGGCTGACTCTGACTATGGTTATGCTATGCATCCAGAGTTTCATTACAGGGCTTGGGCTAAATGGTACTGCTATGATTTGGCAAGAGGGAAGTGCAATAAACCATTCTTAGGTCCTGATTTACATTGACAGAATGCAATACCTCCTTTAATGTCCAAGAATATGAATGCATTACATACATTTGAGACTAGGCTCCTTAGTAAATACTTACAGCTCTAGCTAGACCTACCAATGACTCTCACAGAGATCATTCTCTAATTCCTACACAGTAACTTAAATATTCCATCATATTATAACTGTGTTCCTGTGTGTATATAACATACACACACATATATATAGACACACCTCTACACTTTATATATGGATGGAATTGCTATACTGAAACTACACAAAACAAAAGAGAGGATACAGACTCTTCCAAGTGAGAGGAGGTATAAAATAGAGCAACAAAACACAGTACAGAGCCCTCAAGAAAGCCACTGAGATTATTTGCCTTTGTTCATTACCTCCCTTCTCTTAGCAAAATAGGGCAAAGATATTAGCATTACCATTAATGCATATAGAACCTTTTGTGGTGCAAGTTAGTAACTGAGTCTAACTCTGAAAGCAAGAAACTGGTTAAGGCACACTAAAGTCACCTTCTAACCAGTATCCAGCATACAGCTTCTGTTACTCAAAATGATTACTTTCCATGCACGTAGAATGGAAAACAGGTCCTTATTCAAGTGAGAGAAAAGAGGAGCTTTCATGAGATTTAGGACTGATTTCCAAGCTTGAAGGAGTTGGCTAACCCTAGAAAAGAATTCTAAGCAAGAATGGGTAACTACTAATCCATTGTTTCAGAAAATTACATTTAGTTAGTGCATTTTTAATTGACTTCATAATGCACTATGAAGGGCCTTCACAGCAAACAAAGACTAACTATCCGATTTCCAAATATAAAGTATCTCATTACATTCTCTTTGTTAAAATAAATCCTGACGTGTAGATGTGATGTACAACAGAAGGCATCAAGAACAGGAGAGCAAGACTAAAGAAGAATCCAGATTTATGTTTTATGAACAGTTTGTATCAATTTGTACTTTTAGACAAATTTAACACTTGTTTCAGGCATACTAATCAAAAGACCTATCTCTTGCCCAAGCCGGTTTATTGTTTCCTTCCATACACTAGATTAGAGAAAAGAATCACAGAATCACAGAATCACAGA
>NW_010513200.1:0-504 GCF_000687285.1 Phaethon lepturus
CGCCAAGCACCTGACGGCTTGGCGTGAGAGAGTCTGACGTGGGACGGCTCTGAAGTGCCGAGAGGAAACCTTGGCCTCCTCCGATCATCTTTCGGTTAATTAATTGTCAAGAAATGCTCAGACAGTAATTGCCTTTTTTTTAGGTGGATCCAACGACCGTTCGCTCCAGGTGCTTTAAAGGCGCACCGAAGGGCAGTCTGTCACTTGTCCTGCTCATAGCTAATGAAGGAAAAAATGACACAGAAATGAAACGTAAAGGAAATGGTGGCGGAATTTAACGTGATCGGTGCTTTGAACCTGGACTTGAAGTGCAGCAAGTGCTTTCAGTCTTGCTGACTGAATTAAATAATCCAAATTAGTAATACCTTTTAATTTTTTTTTTGCTGTGTAAAGACATTAAAGTGCTTTTAGCAAATGAGGTAAAGATTTTTCCATCCATGTTTAAAACAAAAATGGAGCACTGTGCCCAAGGCCTGCGGCCAGCTCGTGGCACGGGGCTGTGCG
>NW_010513201.1:0-1921 GCF_000687285.1 Phaethon lepturus
TGGACTTGTGGGTGTCCAGGTAGCTTAACAGTTCCTTAACTGCTGCCTCCTGGATTATGAGGCGTTTATTCTTCTCTCCATCCCTGTCATCCAGCTGAGGGGAGCTGAATACCTAGGAGATAACTGGTCTGGCTATTAAAGACTGAGGCAAAGGCGGCATTAAGTACCTCAGCCTTTTTCTCACCCTTGATGACAATATTCCCCCCCACATCCAAGAAAGGGTGGAGATTCTCCTTGGCTCTCTTTTTGTTGTTAATATATTTGTAAAAACATTTTTTGTTATCCTTTATGACCGTGGCCAGATTGAGTTCTAACTGGGCTTTTTCCTTTCTACTTTTCTCTCTGCATGACCTAGCGAGATCCCTGCACTCTTCTTGAGTCACCTGCCCCTTCTTCCAAAGGTGATAAACTCATCTTTTTTCCTAAGTCCCAGCAAAAGCTCCCTGTTCAGCCAGTTGTCTTCCCCGCCAACTTGTCTTACAGCACATGGAGATGGCCTGCTCCTGCACCTTTAACACTTCCTTCATGAAGAATGTCCAGCCTTCCTGGACCCCTTTGCCCTTCAGGACAAATCAATTCTTTCCACTAAAATACTCTCCCAAAAAAACCACAAAATAAGCTATAAAAACTTTGTTTCTGCCTTGCTCTGCTTCACAGCCAGTAGCTGCAACCCCAGTCATATGTATCCCACAGGTTTTTTTCCCACTCAAGAGGCAGTTCTCTGCTTTGTCCACCTCCTTGGCTCATTCTGTTCACCACTTTAGTCAATGGTGAAGTCGCTGTTTAAGTCACTAACTCATTTCATTTATGGACCATCTTTCAGTTAATTACTCTGTGAACACTTTATGCAGCTGTCATTAGTTTGCCTCATGTTCCCTTCTCATTCAGACCCATATCATCTTTTGGCCACTTACTCAGTTCCTTCACTAGTTACCTGCTCCATATTCTCCTCTCTTCTTCATTCTTGTGTACTAATAAATTTAGGATCTCTTTTCCATCATTAACTATTATTCTCTCCCAACACATTATCAGGTGTGTATCGTTTTTATAGTCATGGGGATACCATTTTGTGTATAGCCATGTTGCCCATGATGTCAGACCAGCTTACATCCACGCACTCTTCTTCACCTATTGCTTTTGCAACCAACTTATTTATACTTCATACTAACTTCAAATTTGCCTCTTTCAGCCTCGCTGTTAACATTTCCCAAAATATGGAATATTTTGCTCTAGATTCTCGAGCTGTGCACAGGTTCTTTCTGCAAAACATACATCTTTTAACATTGCATTTCCAAACACTCCCTTCCCTAGCAGCCTCTTCTCATCTGCTCTTAAATCTCTTTTCTCAATTGTCTATTGTACTAGAGTGTTTCTTTCATATTTCAGCTCTACAGGTGTCCTGGTTTCAGCCAGGATAGAGCTGGTTTTCTTCACAGAAGCTGGTGTGAGACTGTGTTTTGGATTTGGGATGAGAAATTGTTGATAATGTGCTGATGTTTTGGGTTGTTGCTGAGCAGTCAAGGACAGTCCAACTTCTCGTGCTGGCCTGCCAGCAAGCAGGCTGGGGGTGCACGGGAAGCTGGGAGCGGACAAAACCGGGACAGCTGACCCAGACTGGCCAAAGAGATATTCCCTACCATACGACGTCATGCCCAGTACATAAACTGGAGTTGGCCGGGGGAGGAAATCGCTGCTCGGGGACGGGCTGTCGATCACGGGGTGGTGAGCAATCGCTGTATTGGGCATCACTTGTTCTTGTACATTCCTTTGTTGGTATTATCATTGTTGTTTCCTTCTTTCTTTCTGGCGTATTAAACCGTGTTCATCTCAACCCATGAGGTTTTTTTCCTAATTCTCTCCCCCATCCAACTGCGGGAGGGGGACTGAGTGAGCGGCTGCATGGTACTTAGTTGCTGGCTGG